>NW_021319660.1:8594-10491 GCF_001605985.2 Dendrobium catenatum | reverse complement strand
CTGACTTTTAGTAGGATTTGTTTAAAATAGATCTTAATTAATCTTCATGAACTATTTATTTGAAATCTTTTTTTTTTTCGTCCTATCGAGCTCTTTCGGACCATTTTGAGGATGGGGATTATGGATCGAGAAAATCAACATAAATCATTGTGCTCATGTACGTAGTTAGAGTTCATATTGATGGCTTGCGTCGTTCGCGTCAACAAAGTGGAGAAGTCAGTAGGTATCGGTGTAGCCAGGCGACATTGGTCAGAGGGTCATTGTTGGACAACGATGACCAATGGATCGTAGTGGAAAGACAGTGATCGGAAGACTATAGTCAGGCAATGATGGTCAGAGAATCGTAGTCAGGTGATTGGGGTCTGCAGATCGTAGTCAAGTAACAATGATTGGAGGCTTAGAAGATCATAATTGGATGATAATGATCAACAAATCATAGTATCTTGGGGTTTCGGGAACTTTGAATCCATGTGGCATAAGACTTACGATCATTATAATGAGCGGCGAATCAAGATTAGTTGGCAATGGTGGTCGGAGAATCGTAGTCAGGTGATTGGAGTCTGCAGATCGTAGTCAAGTGACAATAATTGGAAACTTAGAAGATCATAATTGGACAATAATGATCGACAACTCATAGTATCTTGGGGTCTCGGGAACTTTGAATACCATGTGGCATAAGATTTACAATCATTATAACGAGCGGCGAATCAAGATTAAAACATAACATATTCTTATACATTTACATATCTAACACTTAAATCTTCATATTTATTTATATAACCCATGAATTCTTTAACCACGTTAAAAATACTATTAATATTAACTTATTTACAATAAAACACACATTTTCATGCATATCAAAAATAACATATAAATAAATTAAAAGCTTTTAAATATTAAATATGCAAATACATTAAAAAAAGTTTTTATATGCAATTAAACCCCCCTATTACATATTATTATACAAAAACTAATTAAACTTATAAATTTTTGAAAATTAATATTTTTTTAATCATGGCTCAATGGCAATGGTAATTATTGAAGATGAACAAAATAGTTAAAAAACTTATTTTCCTAAAAAAAAAAAATTACATTTTTTGGTTATTTATTAAATTAATGTATTTTTTTTTCCATAAAAAAAAAATATTCAGGATCCAAAGCATGGACATTGGTGGCTAGAATTCGGGTCAGGGCTTCTGGTGGGCTATTGGCCTTCCAGGTTGTTCACCCACCTGGCCGACAGTGCCAACATGGTTCAGTTCGGAGGTGAAATATTTAACAGTCACAGTTCGCCGTTCCACACGTCGACCCAAATGGGTAGCGGCCATTTCTCCGGCGAAGGGTTTCGCCACGCCGCTTATTTTCGAAACCTGCAGGTCGTCGACTCGGGTAACAGTCTGATTCCCCTGTACAATATTCGTGTCTTAGCAGATCATCAAACCTGTTACGATATCCGAGGTGGAGTTAATCGTGCCTGGGGGAACTATTTTTACTATGGAGGCCCAGGAAGAAATGTAAGATGCCCTTAAAATTTTAAACAAAATAGAGAGAGAGAGAGAGAAATTTTTTAGTAGGAGAAATTAAAATCTTATGTCGGGATATTCTGATGGAAACTAAATTATAATAGACTTAAAAGTCTTTGGATTTGCTTTGAGATTAACACAATATATATATTATATATATATAGCGTTGATCTTAAAGCAAATCTAATGATTTTGAAGTTTTTATTGTAAAATTTGTGTAAGGATATCCTGACGTAATTTTTTCTTAAGATTTATTTAATTTTTGGATTTTGATTTTTTTTATTGGCTGTAATATATTGAAAAAAATGTATTTTTAGGTTGATAGTGTATGACAAATGATTAAAAGAAGAGGTTTTATTAGAAATATAAGATAA
>NW_021319660.1:0-3338 GCF_001605985.2 Dendrobium catenatum | reverse complement strand
ATCTTATATTATTAAAACACTCAAATATTCAATAAACGGTTCACGAGCAAGAGAGACGATATCATCTTTATTTTCAAAACACTCCTAATATATCCTTGATCTTCTCCATATTTACTGGTCATGTTACTCATTAAAAAAAACTTTATATAGACATTTCATTCTTCATTAAGAGGGGACCAAACAAGAAAGAGAAAGAAGGAAGTAAATCTGAGTTCTCTAGCTTGCCACCACGCTCCTCCTCGACCACCGCCCAGCCACCGATCGTCGTTGGACTCCTTCCCGACCACCGATCACCGCCATACTCCTTCCCGGCCACCAATTGTCGTCGGACTTCTTCCCGGCCATCAGCTACCGCCCAACAACACTTTCGCCCGCCCACATATTGACATCGAATTTACACCCAACCACTGATCGTCTTCGAACTTTTATCCGATCCCGGCTCATCGCTAGATTTCAACTTGACAGTTAAATATTGTAATTTGATTGTCCTCAAATTCAATGGCAAATCAATCATTAGTACCATATTCAAACACTAGTGAATTCATTTCAATTAGGAGTGACCTCGTGGTTTTTCCCTTCACGTTAAAATTTTGATATTTTTATTCTCTCTATTTGTGAGCTGGATACTCGTACAACGCTAAGACGTGAAGTTTTTTACAATTTATCGCCACAAATATTCTAGCCCGCAACAATTTTGAAATTTTATGTACTTGACTTGGAATGCTTTATTGAAGCCTTGCAACATTGGCAGCCTTATAAATTATATTAGAAAGTAAAAGAATGTAGTAGAGTTCAACAACCACATTCAATAACATACTCAAGCACTAGGTACATCTCTAGACTCAAAAACAAACTTCGGACGATGTCTATTGCCTAACAAAAACAACCAAATTTAAACAAAGGTTCAGAAGCAAAAATTGAAGGTAGCAAAGACGGTTAAGGACGAGCAATTCCTTCACTTCTAATACATGAAAACAAGAGTAAGAGCAAGCAAACCAACCTTTTGTTAGTACACCTAATATATACCGCAGGGAATATCTCCTTAAACTGCTTCGACTACCTCAGCACTGCTTCTCCACTCCCTCTCTCAAGCCGCCTGTGGCCTAACGGCCTTACCAGTGGACATCATTACCTCTTGCTGTTATATACCTAAGGATGTAATATCTTCTTGATTAATGAATATGAGATAACATTCTCCCAGCTTTTCTGTGTTTCTCTTCTTTGCAGGTTCTTCCCGAGATCGTTCATGGTATCAGAGCCATAACGTTTCTTCTTCCCTTCTTCAACAATGGCAGATCAAAGCTCCTCCATCGTCGCTCAGTCGGGCTCATCTACTCCGGCGACGGCGTCATTCCGGTAACCGGAGATCTCTGCATCCCAGCTTCTCTCAAGTTTCTAATGACTAACCTCAAACTCATTGTCTCGAATCAACTTACGAGCGACAACTATCCCATTTGGAGGCTTCAAATCTTTCAACTATTCTCGGCAAACGGCTTTGACGGTCATCTCACAGGAAGCTCCCTGAAACCATCCGCTGAAAGCAGTCCTAATGAACTTCGACAGTGGAACCTTATAGATCAAAATATGATATCCGCTCTTCTTTCCACTATTTCACCGTCAATTTTTCCCTACATTCTGACATTAACCTCCGCTAAAGACATCTGGAGCACACTCGAGCTGCGTCTTCAACCAACCAATAGGTCGCGTGTGATACAATTAAAGAATGAGTTGTATCACATACAAATGAGGGATCTCTCAATGATGCAGTACCTAGCTAAGGTGAAAGCGTTGGTAGACAACATTGCCGCTGCGGGCTCATTCCTTGATCCAGAAGAGATTATCCTCCACATACTTAATGGACTGCCTCCATCTTACAACTCATTTAAGACGTCCATTCGAACCTGTCAACTCCCCATCAGCCTAGATGTCTTGTACTCTCTTCTCTGTAGTGAGGAGATTCACATCAGCACTGACATTCAACGAGACTCAAATCAGGTCACCGACACCACCGCGTTCTTTGCCAATCGGGCAAACACATCCAGAGGACGCTCTGGATACAGGGGAAGCAGAGGCCGTAGAGCTCCATTCAAGCCAAATTCCAATTCCCCTCGCACCACCTATACCGATTCAAGCAGACCCATATGTCAGATATGTGGAAAAACTGGACATAATGCCTCTATCTGTTGGCATCGGTTCAATTCGGCATATACCAGTCCATCTGTCTCCACACCGCGGGCGCTTCTTGCAAGTCAGCAACCAACCTCACTCAATGAATGGGTACTTGATTCAGGAGCTTCCACGCACCTTACGCCCGACGCCTCTCACATACAGCAACTCGTTCCCTACACGGGTTCAGAATCAGTTTCAACAACTAATGGCAGCTCTCTTCCCATCCACAACTCTGGATAAGGACTTCTTCCTCTCCCTGATTCTAATTGTAAGCTTTATCTTAGAATTCTTCTTCACGTTCCTCTTCTATCGCACAATCTTCTTTCAATCCATAAACTAACAACTGACAATAACTGCTCCATCTCTTTTGACTCACATGGCTTTCTTATTAAGGATCTTCAGGACAATCGAACCCTCATCCGTGGTCGATGTCGTAATGGACTCTACTCTGTCACTCAGCCTACCGCTCTTCACATGACCACTTCATCTATCAACCACTGGCACTCTCGCTTAGGGCATCCAAATGCCAGAATTCAGCAACTTTTATCTAAGAATTTTCCCTCTATATGTACCTCTCTATCATCGTTTGTGTGCAAATCATGTAATGTGGCCAAAAGCCACAAGTTACCTTTCTCTTCTTCTTCAACTCGTGTATCCAAACCGTTTATGCTAATACACACAGATGTTTGGGGCCCTGCTCCTATACCGTCTCTAAATGGCTCTCGCTACTATGTCTTATTTATTGATGATTACTCACGCTTCTCCTGGCTTTTTCTTATGCATACCAAAGACGAAACTCTATCTAAATTCGAACAACTACACAAACTTATAAATAACACATTTAATTCTAAAATAACAACCCTTCGCTCAGATGGCGGCGGCAAATACAAAAGCCATGCCTTCCGTGCGTATCTCACCAAACATGGCATAACTCATCAATTCAGCTGTCCTTACACTCCTGAGCAGAACGGTGTTGCCGAAAGAAAACACCATAATCTACTTGACACTACGAGAGCCCTTCTTCATGAGGCTCATTTGCCACACAATCTGTGGGCCGAGGCTCTCTTAACCTCAAACTATCTAATTAACAGACTACCTACCAAAGTCTGTGATAATCATTCACCTCACTATCTGTGAGACCTCGTTTCTTTGCTGTTGCTGTAGCTGCT
>NW_021319659.1:29348-34475 GCF_001605985.2 Dendrobium catenatum | reverse complement strand
TTCAAAATGAAGTATTCTTCTGGCCCATCTACTTTTTGGTTTCTCTCTCCAGTTTTCTTTATTATATAAAATATAGAAGATAAGGATAGGAGGACACAACATATCTTGAAATTTAAGATATAGTATACTTCATTATTAAAATTCTTATGATATCAATATCTTATTCTCATATATAACATTTAAATTCTAAATCATCATGAGTTTCTTTTGAAATAAAATTGGATGTTGCTACCGTCAGACTCACCCAACTATCGGTGACTTGAGTTTTGTTAAAGTAGACCAATCTTGTTAGAACTGGCTGGACCTATTCAATTGAACCGGTCCACTAACATAGACACATACTAATATATATGACAGGTGTTGTCAAATCCAAATAAGCAAGCTAATTTATACTTGGAAAGCTCTTATATATTCCAGATTAAGCAATGCATGACTTTTCAAATATAAAGAAAACTATCATGGACAAAATAATAATTCATTGAGTATAATATACTTTCCATCTAAAAATACAAAAGTATTAAAAAATAAGTGATACCTGCACCGTTTGAGATCGTCTGTGGAAGCACCAAATGAAGGGATAATTTCTTGAAGACCATTCAAAAAATCATTCATGGTAACCTTTATATTTTCTTCGTCCAATGGTTTAGTGAGATCATCCATGTTTATTTGTCTATTATAGGCAAATGAAACAGCACTTTTCACAACACCTTCTAGTTCAGCTCCGCTATAATTTCTTGTCCTTGCAGCTGTGTATTCATGATTAAAAGACGATAACAAAGTTAGTAAACCTTCCTCTTTTTTTGCCATAATACAATAGCCTTTTTGCATAAAATTTGTTCCAACATAATAATCCAAATTCATCAACTACAATGATCTTAGAAAACAAACAGGAAAAACAAATGGACAAAAAAATCAAACAAAAAAACAAACAAATCGCCGTTGTTAAGGGATGAAGGGACATTTGTTTTAATTTTTTATCATGCTACCTTGCCATTAAAGAAGCTTTATTTATGTAGTTCTAACATTTCTTCAAAATCAAAACCAACAAAGACAATGAAAGGCATTCTATGCCTGCAAAAATGTGATTACATATTAATCAATTAAACATCATAAATGGAGAAGACATTTGTAAATTGGTAACAACGTATAAAACAAACTAGTGAATGTTGAATAATTTCTTTGTTTGCCTGCTCAATACAAGTCAAGAATAAATAACTTTTAACAGCCAGAAGTAGACATGTTAGCTCAATCGTTGACTTGGATGGCAAGGGATGAGGATTTGAAATGTTATGCAACAATCTTTGCCAAATTCATCTAGGAGAGTTGAATGTGATGCTAATTAAAACTAAGCTGAGAAATAGTGACCATCAACATTCCTATATTTGATGCATGTTACTTCTAAAGTTCATAAATTATGACTCTTTCATAAACAATAATATTTTTATTAATGACTTTAATGTCTTTCAAAAAATTTAAAATAAAAAAAATAATGAACATATTATACCTAGCAAATAATAAATGACTCAAAACACCCAAAATAAATTCCTCATAACATTACAAAAAAAAGGTTGAGGGAAAATAATATTCCACATAATTCTCATTTGATCATTATAATCATTAGTCTTATTCCAAATATTTTGAGTCGACTTTAGGAATCATATTTGTCCTTCATTCCTATTATGAAGATCATAAAAAAGATGTATTTAATTGATAAACATCAATAATAAATTATCAGATAATTCTTATGAATAAATTTTATATATGATCAAGCAGCTTAAATTGAAATAACAAATTATTTAAAATAAATGATTTATTACAATTTAAATAAAAGATATAACTTCAAAAGAAAATCTATTGATAAAATATTCATCCAAAATTTATTTTTCATGAATAAAATAATATAAATGAAATACATAAAATATATTGTAAATGCTATGAGTTTTGGACTTTAAGATTGAGTGGAATATGAAAAAAAAAAACTAAAATATTATTTTAGGATTAAATAGGGGCATTTAAAGAACACTGACAAAATTTGTTTGAGAGAGATTCAAAATCTTATGATTTTGTTTGTGTATGAGGAAGCTAATGTTATGTAAAAAAAAAAAAAACTAGTGATATTAAGAATGTTGCAAAAGAATGTGCTTGGGGTATCAAAAAAAATCCCATAATAGTAAAAATAGTTGATGGTGGAATCAAAATATATAAGAAAAGATACAAAATAAGAAGTTTTGATATAAAATTTGGTTTAGATGTAAAAGCTTAGAAAATTAAAAAATATATAAAGATACCCAAAATGAGTCTAAGAAAGTAATAAGTGATGCAACAAATTTAGCTTGTAATGATTTATATAATATATTATATACTAAAGAGGGCGAAATATATATGTAGAAGTTAGTCATGCAAAGAGATAAGAGAAGTATTTAGTTCTATTAAGGATGAAGATCAAAAAACATTTTTATTAGATATTTTGGCAAACTTTTCAATGAAGATTATAAGAATATGATTGACTTTAGTTACCTTAGCACCCTAAATGAAAATTAAGATTTGTGCTTTTATCGACATATTAGTAAAACCAAAGTTAGAGGCTTTAAAGAAAATGAAGGGTTGAAAAGGTGTTGGACCTGATGATATTTCAATTGATGTGTGAAAAGATAGACATCCTCTTGACATTTATGCTTGACTCTCGGCAACATTGTCATCTACTCTCATGATGTCAGATACACGAAATCAACACCCGATTCTCAACATCCTTATATTAATCATTTTAAGCAAAAATTCTAGTTAAGTAACTTATTATTTCTAAATTATTTTTACTATTATACATAATTTTTATATACTATTTTTAAAATATAAAAATTATAATATAGTGTTAAACCCGTGTTCATGTCTTATATTTTAAATAATTGACATGTACCTTATCTGTGTCGTGTCATATATGTGCATCATAGGACTGACAATTAAGATTAGAGAGAGTCGCCTTAAATGGTTTAGTTGCATAAAATATTGGTTCGATGACCCAATTAGGAGAGTAGATTTATTAGATTTACGGTAGAGGTAAACCTAAAACGACTTAGTTATAAAATGTTAAAATGACCTTTTTATTAGATTTAAATGAGAATTTGATCATAACGGGACACAATGGAGAAAAGGGATTCAGCTGACCACACATAGTGAGATAAAGGCTTAATGTTATTGTTGTAGCATACTGTGAAGTATTATAAAAAAAATGAATTATTACTACTATCAACACCTGCATGCAACAAATTTTGAGTGGCATCATTTAAGAAATTAATACAAGATGGCTAGCAAAAAATGAGTGGCGGAGCTAATGAGGTGCAAAGGCAAGAAAGAGAAAGGAGATCCATCATTTAAACTCCTAAGAATGTATAAGAGATTTCAAAGGCTTGGATTATTTTCTATTTTTATGAAACGATGATAGCATTTTGTGATAATATCAAAAATATTAGTGAGAAAAAAATTTGAAAATTCATTAATTGAAAATACCACTGATGATTTTTGAAATCATACATTACTTTATTTTATAATTTATAGCGAGACATTAATTTCACAAGTAAAGATGCAATTAATAAAACTGATTGATTTGGGCTTTTTAAGTAATGAAAAAGCCCAAAATAGTCCTCTGACAATTAGTAAGCTTCCAACTTATTTTTGAGTTTCGCACAGTCCTAGTTTATTTCATCGATTATTGAAAATTGATCCAATTTAATATCTCCATTATAAAATATGTAAAATTTAATGGAATATTCAATAGATCTCTCTTTTTTCATGACGTGGAGGGGGGTTTGGGCATTTAAGAAAAAAAATTTTAAACTTTGCTTTTCATTAGCAAACTTATTTTGTAACAAACGGCATTATTTTTGTGGCAAGGATTTTGAAAATTTTTAATCCATGAAAATATTTTCTATAATAAGGGTTTTGGAGTTTTATATGATTTGTCAATTAAATTTTGCTTAAAAAATAATATTTTTTTTAATTATTAACACTTTTTATTTAGTTAATTAACTTTTATTTTGATTTTGTCTTTATTACAATATATTAAATGACAAAAGAGAGCAACATAAACAATGTAATCTCAAATACACTCACACTACCTAAAACCACTCACATTTAATTCAACTGGTAATTGAACTACTACTTTCATCTCTCGGAACAAATTGAATCAAATCTTCAATAGTCGAGGAACTAAATTGATGCAATATAAAATGTTGAGGCTTTATTGAGTGCTTGCTAATAGTCGGGGGACTATTTTGGGCATTTTATAATACCCGATGGATTATGTGTAATCTTTGTTAAGTAAAAATTAAATAAAGTGTTGAACTTAAAAATATATATTTAAATATCTAAATATATATGTGTTATTATTGTATAGCTTATAGCCATTACATACTACTTATAAATAAGGTACAATGTACCATATAAAAGAGATGTAAAAATAATCATGATAATAAAGCTGATGCATAAGTTTTTTTTTAAGGTGAGATTTTAGAGGATATCTAGATGATTGGTAGAAGTGAAAGAGTATATTTTAGATTAGTTAGTTGTATGGCTTGAGTTATGTGATAAATTATATGTCTGACTTATAGATTGGATTGGAATTGAAGAGAACAAGGTCTTAGGGTTGGATCATTTTATCTTAGAACATAAGATGTTGTAATGTGGATAATCTCATTTGTAGATTGGCATAAAGTTTTCTTTCTCATAAACTCATGCATTTAATTGAAACGTTTATAATTCTTACTCTTTTATAAGCAAAAGATATGTATCATTTCTGCAAGATTATATTACAAATAATTCACAAGATTTATCTCACTCATGCAAATGAACTTTTATATTGCAATGAATAATGTATGCACCATGTTATTTCAATTATCTAAGTAAAGCATATATGTATAGTTCCTTACAAATAAATATCATATATTTAGGAGAATGAAAAGGAGATGATAAATACAAATGCTTGCTTTTGCATATTGAAAAGATGGAATTAGCCCTCTTATAATACTAGTTGGTGATGCTAATGAATTATTGGGCTGATGACTTTAACTTTCCCATCATAGAGAAAAATGTATGACCGGGGGGAGAGGGGGAGCTCAATAAGTTGAACTCAAA
>NW_021319659.1:26129-29248 GCF_001605985.2 Dendrobium catenatum | reverse complement strand
GATTAATTAGATCGTAGGTAGAAATCTAGCGTTTGGGAGGGGGAGTGGGGGTGGGAGGTTAGCTTAAATCCATTAATGCTGTCGCGCCACCGGATATAACAACCTTAAAATTTTATATATTTACTTTAACAAAAAACTACAGTCGCCCAAACAAATTTGATCTTAACCACCGAGTAAAAAAAAACTCTACTACTTAAAAATAAAATGCTCTTTATTTAGTTCCAAAAAAAATTTATTCAACTAAAGCTTCAATTGGGGCAACTTTTTTATAGTTTTACTTTAATATGTGCTATTTTTTACAAATTTTGAAGATGAAAACTAATTTTTAATAACTAATTAAACTTTCTAAGATATGATAATTGTAATAAAACCATTATTTATAATAATCATAATTTAAAAGAAACTAATCTTATCATAATAACCATAACTATTTTTTTATAAATAGCTTCATATACTTCAAATGGATTTAATGTTTAGAAACTTTCTTAAAGCTTGTGTTGAATTCAGAAGGATTTTAGAATGGAGTGTTATACATCAAAAGCCATTCCAAGTGATTAGATAGATCTATCGGGAAAACACGCGATTACCGTCGGAGTTTCTGGCGGAAAACTTTGCAAAGGAGACTAGCTAACTGAGGTGTTAAAGATTAACCGACTCATTTTAGAGAATAATGGACTGAGGTTGAAGTAGAAATTGAGCAAATTTTGTTTAGAGTTTTATAAGTAGGGACAAGGAGTTCAACAATTCATGTTGAAGTTGGAGATGAGGTGGTGAAGGAGAATGAGGATAATAAGGTTCATGCCATTGATTTAGTCATTCCTTTGGGACGGCTTTCTTATTGCTTCTTAAAGTTGTTTTATAGTATTAAAATTTTAATTTTTGAACTAGAAAGCCGCTTTAAGAAATACTAAGAAAGCTGTCCCAAACAAAGCCTTAGTCATTCCTTTGGAGATTGAAGGTGATGTGGGAAAGAAGGTTGGAAATGTTAACCTATCTCTTGTTATTGTATTTACATATGCTATTGTGAAAGAGACTAGAGTTATTAGCACTTCTCTTCATATTGTGTAAAGATAATGTAAATTTAATAGATTATTTGAAGAATAATAAAATAAAAAATATTTGACTAAAAATTTCTCAGATCTATCATGTAAGAGATACAAGATAATAGATCCACACGTCATTTATCCCCTTCGATTGACTGTTGAAGAGCAATTATCTTTCTTTAAAGATTGAATGTCCGAATTAAAATTTAACTAGTGAAAAGGCTAAATGGTTTATATAGTTAAAGACACCAATGATGTGGCTAGATAGTATGATAAGTATTCTTTACATTTATTCATGGCGTAAGCTTCTAGCCATATTATGACATTGTTTGCGACAAACAAACACATACATATATAAAATTTAATAAGAGAACAAATATGACATTGTCCAAAGACCTTTGGATCAAACATTATTTTCTTGGATGAACTTTTTTTTCAATATTATAAAGCAATGATCTCTATGTATAGTGAATTGGAGAGGACTAACACTTTCAGATAGTTTGAATATATGTTGATATATATTATTGGAGATAAAATTCTTGAGGTATTGGACTTATTCAAATCTCATCTATTTTTCAGTGGATTAAAATAAAACATATTAAATAATATGTTGGATCTTCATATTTATGAAAATTTTGATATTATAAGACTCGACTGCCTCTTGCATTCAATTACATACCTTACAGGTATAGATGAATTTATTTTGCAAGTGCTTCCTTATTACTTGAATTATTAGGGTTATTTACCTGCAAAAGTAACTATTATGATTGCATATCATCGACTTGACAAAAAAAAGTAAAAGTTACATTTGATTATATATTGTTGCGTCCAAGAGTATTCGCGGTGGTAGAGAAATATAAAGTTTAACGTCTTAGCGTTGTACCAAAATATGGCACGCAATCAGAAAAGAGAGTGTGTAGCATTCATGGGAGACACCAATATATATTTTTATGTGGAAAACCCCTGAAAGGGGGAGAAATCATGGGGCCTAGCTCAGTTTGAATGAATCCACTAGTATTGCAGTTGATTACAAATGAGGCCCTTTATTGGAAGAATGCCTTAGCTTGATGTACATTTTATAGAGTACATTACACGATGTGAATACAAAGAATCATTATTGACGTGTTCGTTTGGTCGGGAGGACCATAGTCTGGTGACGAAGGTCAGAAAGACTGTAGTCTGCAGACGACGTAAGTCAAGAGGACTGTAGTCGGCTGGCGACGGAGGTCAGAAAGACTGTAGTCGGTGGGCGACGTAAGTCAAAAGGATCGTAGTCGGCGGGCGACGGAGGTCGAAAAGACTGTCGTCGGCGGGCGACGTACGTAAGTCAGGAGGACTATAGTCGACATGCAACAGAGGTCGGAAAGACTGTAGTCGACGGGCGATGGAGGTCGCAAAGACTGTAGTCAACGGGCGATGTAAGTTAGAAGGACCGTAGCCGGCTGGCGACGGAGGTCGGAAGGACTGTTGTCTGACGACGAAGGTCAGAAGGACGACGTCAGGTAGAAGTCCAATAATGGAAATAAATTCATCTTCGGATAGATGTCCAGCGAAAGTCTGATAACCGGTAGAAGTCTGGAATCAGGTAGAAATTTGGTGATGAGTGAAGGTCTAGCATCGGGTAGAAGTCCGACGTCTGTTGGAGGCCGAGGAGAACTCCGGTATCACTTGGGCAGAGTTTCGGTGTCAGGGTGGAACTCTGTAGTTACTTGTGAAGAATTTCAACGTCCCGTGGAAGTCGGGCAGAATTTCGGTGTCCCATGGAAGTTAGGCAGAATTCCGACGTCATTTGGAGTTCTGGAGGAACTCCGGCAGTGGTCGAGGAGGAGTCTCTTTCCTCCTATTATTCTCTTCTCCTCTTCTTCTTGCTTCTCCTTGCTTCGGTCCCCCTCTCATGAGAAATGAAGGGTCTATTTATAGATTTTTTTGGAGTGGCATAACCCGTAAATAGATGAAATATCAGGTGCAAATATGGAGTGGTTCGGATGAACGGCCGATATTGAATCCTTCGATCGTGGATTGTTTATCAGTCATTTGAAGGTCTTAATGACTTTGGAATTTAGCGATATTGGGATC
>NW_021319659.1:17194-26029 GCF_001605985.2 Dendrobium catenatum | reverse complement strand
CAAATCATCTCTCATGCACATTGATAGTAAAGCACTTGACCTATTCATTTTTGTACACCTTGGAAGGTTCAATAATTCATTAAGAAAAATGTCATTGAGATTTAAGATTTGAGAGAGGTAACTGATATATCACAACAAAATTTATTTTATGAAGCTTAAATTTTAATATAATATTTGAGTTGAAAATTTTAAAAATTAAATATCATTCAATTTTTTATTTTAACAAATTTATTATCAGCATGTCTAGCTTCTTTGTTTAATTTTCTTTGTTAAAATTAGTTTGTTTATGTAATTTTTGTTCTATTTTAAGACTTCGATTATGTAGGCTTTAATAATTTCTGAAAAGTCACTTTTGTTCATTTTGTATGCACGTAACATTCACATTGAAAATGTGAAAATTTAAGGAATCAAGAATGAGATTTTTCTTTAGTTGTAAGTTGTTCAACGATGATTCTATGAAAAGAAAATGATCAAATGGTCAAAGAAGACTAAGTTCATGTGTTTAGTCAACATAGCTCTCTCAAAATTTTCCCTCTTAATCCAGTCCCTTCAGCTCACTTAAACCAACTCCAGAGACCTTCTAGACTCTACCTAACCCTAGACTTCATATGATTAATCTGGACCGTCTAAACAAACTCCAATATCTGGAAGGGAAAATTTTAAGACTAAGCATGATTATAAATTATATTAAGAGCTTAAGCATGTTTTAAAAAAAATTTAAATCTTATTTAAAATGAAATCACAACAATCAACTAATCATAAATACATAGGCCATGCTCAATCTCAAACATTTTTCCTAATTATTTAACTCGTAAAATTAAAGGACAACATCTTTGTGCATATAATTGTTCTAGCTTTTTCGACATGTACTACAAAAATTGTATCATATATAACAAACCAATTAATTTCTTAGAAACTACCAACACATATCTTCTGTTATGAGTATACCAACACAAATCTACCCATCTCATATCTTCTGTTATAAAACATGAGAACTTTATATGCATACACATTTTTAAATAGGGAAAAGGAGAGAGAGGAAGGAGGAGAGAAAGAGAAATGACAAAGGAATTCAGAGGCCATAACTCTGGATTTGTCCATTGGGCTAGTTAGAGAAATTATTGTGCTTGAGGTAGGGCTCTCAATATCCTTTTTTAATTTCAATTTTGATTTTTATGTGACTATAAAAAATATTCCACCGTATAAATTTCAATATGTAGTAAATACTATATTTTGAATATTTTGGCTATAAGAGGAAAAGTTTTCATCACTTGATTTTACTTATGTTCAATTTTAAATATTTATTTCTTAATAAATCTGAAATTGATTAAACCCCCCATAAATTCTCAAAATAGTGTTTTAAAGGTTAACTGTGAAAATTACCTTTAAGTGACAAAAGTTGAAAAACAAGAATAATATATACATGTGTATTATCTCTTGTATTGCAAGATACTTGTGTTCACGATCATATATAGCTTAGTATGCTAATGTTGGGAGGTTGATATAGTGTTCTATAAACTCTGTTATGTGGGCCCAACTTTATATAATATGCCCTGTTATGATCTGTCATGTTTATTATTCTATCCATATTTATTTTATGCAGGTGTGAGAAGTTAAAAAGAGACAAAAGTGAAAGTAGAGTTATAAAAAGATTCATGAGGGTCTCATTCACCTAGTGAAGTAGCCCATGGGAGACAAGTGAAATTAGAGTTAAAACAGACATCGAGACATGCATATCATCTTGTATATCTTCTCATATATATTCTGTCATAAATTTAATATTTTGCTAAATAAAACAAACTTAATCATAAAAGGAGTCTCTAAAAGCAAGTATATTATGTTACTTATGTACAACTGTTAAATTCTAGGATTTTTTGCGAAAAGGTGAATTAAAGTGCAAATTATGTCTTGTTCTCGAAATCAATGCAGTCTGATAACCTATGAAATTGTATGAGAATGCATATCTATGAAAAGTAAGTTCTAATATATTTATGAAATTTTGATAATTTCTTCATGTACACTAAATTTACTATTGAAAACTTTAAATTTATGAACTGTGATTATGGATATCAAATTTTATAATATGACAAAGGCATGCCTACTAAGTTAGAATGTCAATAGCTATCTTTGTAGCTCCATAATGTTTCAGTTTATGCTCCTACCTATTATCTGGATATATGAAGAGAGATGTACGGTCTACTGAGGCTACTAGAAAATATTTACTTATGGGTGGGACAAGCTCTTCTATTCTGATTCATGGTTTATCCTAGCCGAGCTGGATAAAGTTCATAAGGGCAGAATCAATAGGACTCGAACTTTTGAGGTATTCTATAATCTAGTATTATTTCATTTGACATAGAGATATTATGTAAGCTGAATTACTATATATAAATTTTGAGAAATAAAATTGAATAATGTGAAAATTGGCTTCATTATATCAAATCTTTTAATTACCTCTGGCTTATTCTACATTGCGGTTGAGAAAATTTAGGTTTAGAGATTTAATCATTCCATTAGATTCTGAAGCGTTGCATCCTCACAACTATTTCAACCATTCATGTTGAGGTTGCAGAGAAGGTGACAAAGGGGAATGAGGATAATAAGGTGTGTACCATTCATTTACCTTACTATAACTATTGTGATTGCACTCTAATGTATTCAAATTATAATCAATAATGTTATAATTTTTATGATTACACTTTGTTGTTTTATAAACTTATAATTATTGTGGTTAACATTTTATATAAAAATTATAATTTATTTTGTTATAAATGTTGTGTTATAACTTGATTAGACATTATTTGAGCCATAGTATAATCTTATGGTCAAATTATTTCTCCACAAAAATAAACAAAAAAATATTTGACCATTTACATACATTATAAATTATATAAAATCAAATTCCATTAACTTATGCAAGTGGCCATGCCAGAGATTATTCTCATATATTTATCTTTTATAATAGAAAAAAAAAAAAAAAAACAAAGTTGGGATCAATATTTTCAAAATGTTCAACGCATAGTAATGCAGTTTTTTTTTTCAAAATATTCAAAGCATAGTAATATGCAGAAATCTCCAGCAACAGCCCTTTCCACCACCAAATTTAAGCTCTTACATAATCACTCAAAAATGAGTGAGGAAGTGAAGAAAAAAATATCAGAGAAAGGATGCATAATCACTCAATGTATCAAAGAAGTTATTTATATTGATCTTCTCTTTTCCTGAATAAATAGCTTCTAAATTTCTTCCCTTTTCTCTGACAGCAGCCTTATCCACCACCGCATATAATTGTTTTAATGGCATCTAAAAAAAAAATAATAGAGAATATGTGAGGGTCATTCAATTTATAAACAATGAAGAAATTAAAAAATCCTTAGCTTATTCCTATTGTTTAGTATCCTATATCTTGGACTACACTGCTCACCAAAGAAAAAATATCATAAGATGGGAGTTTTTTAAAAAAAGAAGAGAGAGAGAGAATCTCTCTTATTACATAGTTATATGTAATACCCACAAAATATTTACATCAAAGACAAGAAGACAAAAAGGAAACTAAATCTTTATCTATAGCCTCTAGATGGAATTATTCTGATAGTCTATGTCTAATACATTTTGTTGAGTTGTTGGATGTAATGAGTTTCTACTAGAACTTAATGAGGCACACATTAGAGATTTATTATTACTATGATTCTGAAATCTCAAAGGTGCATCTAGGCAAAGCTTCTATAAGAAATGATAAAAAATAAAGCTCACCCCGTTTAACGCTTCAGCGGCTCATCATATCTCTCTTGCAAAACATTAAGATGTCAGCACCTGCTAGAAAAATAACATCAATCAACATTTTACGTAAAAATAGTTAATTAAAAAGATTATACATACATAAATTTACTTTGGTATAAGATGACTAGTGCATTCAATATAATATTCAAATTCTGGCAATCATCTTTTTACGGAACTTATATCAGCCAATGAATAACCGAGGTTTTATTAAACATATCCACTTATTTATTCATGCTCATGAACTAGGTTTTTTATCAAGTCTACACTAAGTAACTTGTCAAAGCTCGGATATTAAATTTCAATATAACTCCATATAATTTAATTTAAAATTTGGTTAAGCTAACCATATAGTTTTTTTTAGTTTACGAAGTATATAATGATATATAATATTTAATTGATATTTCATAATCATTCAACTTTTTTATTTATCTAGTTTTTTATTTGTTTAATTGCATAACATGAAAAACTAAAATTTAATATATCATTATATATCAATAATCTGATATCGAATTTAAAGGCGAATTTTGTACATGAATTTGCAAGTATAATTTATATGTCTGAATATATCCAAGCATATAACATAAATTAACAATTATTTATAATAAATCTATAAACTTATATTGAACTAATTTGTCATTAACATGAATTAAATTAAAATATAGAATAATATACTAAGGTATGAATCTTTTAATTTATTTAGTCATAAAATTTACAGTCATATATAATTATATATCATCCTAATTGTCATTTAAATAATATGTATATTCAATAAGTCATCCCAGAGTTAACAACTCTAGCCATAATCATTGGACATTTGAATCTCTCGCTTCTAACTGGTTCTATGTCAGATCCTGATTACCATAACGCTTTGAATAATGTTGCGCGTTGTTGATGAGAATAATAACACCAATATTTGATAGTTGTGTTTGTAAGTGGCAATCTGGAGTGTGCCCATGCAAATTAGAAGATATTGACATATATATGATCACTTTAATGGTTGCCTTTCTTTAAAAGAGAGCAGGGATAAATTTAAAAGTTGATAAGTCAATTAGCCTTATTATGAAAGAATTTCAATGGACAAAAAGTGAATGATAAACAAAAATATATTAATATCATGAGATTTGAGAAGAAAAGGATGAAGGGATTAATTTAAGTAGTTGAAAATTGCTAGCATAATAATAAACCTTATGAAAGTAATAGAAAAATTTAATATTAATGCATCAAAGAATAATTTTGCAGTGATGTATTAAGAATGATCTACTATATATGATCTAGTTGATTAAGAGAATAAACACAGATCGTCATTAATGAAGTGTTTGAGGATTTTGGCTAAAATAATCAAGAGATTAATCTAAACAAATAATTATAACCCATTTTTCAGCGTGAAAAAATTTTTAAACCATGAGAGGTATAAAGATCATGAAGACTTAGGTTCTACCCACGAATCCGAAATACAACTATTGTCACCCATTGACATTGTGAATGTCCTCGCCTAGTTTCCATCTATTAACACCTAATGTTCACTGCTTCTAACGATAGCCTTAATAGCTACAGCCCACACTCAACAACATATGGGACAACATGGAGAAGTATAAAGTACAGCGGAGGTAAGTACGCCGTAGTAAGTGTCGCTGGCTCGTGTGCTGAATCTCACTATATTGGTAAGCACACACTCAACATTTGGCCAACAAATATATTTTCAGATAATCTCCGTTGTTTCTAATTAGGGAAAAAGCATACTTTTATACCTCACACAATACAGTTCGATTATCTTAACAGGCCTTTTAAAATACAACTCAAATGATAGTTATATAATGAGACTTATTCTATATTTATGCATGTGAGGTAATATTTATGCACACTAAAACGGAAGAATTAATTACTTATTATAAATACATTCTACCAGTGCAATAATTATAAGTAATAACTGAAAATTTGTCAAAGAAATAAATTATTTAGGAGGCTTATATTTAATTGATGCCTAATCCATACATTTATAGCAATTTCGAAGCATGTAATTTTCTATAGATGACATTTCCCTCAATTATAGCAATAAACTTCCCCACTTCTTGAGATCAATGGAAGTAATTATTTAGGAATCTGGGTTTAAAGCTTGTTCCCAGAAATGCTTCTTATTCAATAAATTTTACCGATGGTTATTTATGCCTTTATTTTTATTTTCAAACTAATTAATGTATTATTAGTAGAAATCTATTTAATACAATCCCATCTTACTTCATACTCATTTTCAAGAACGTTTTTGATGCTAATATTAAACTTGAAACCTTTTAATTATTGAGTATATAAGATTAAGAAAATGGTAAGTGACTGATTAAACAAGGTTCAAGATCTACCTCAAATATACATGCATATCACGCTTTAGACTTATACATTAGTATCTATCTAAAATATATATCAGCACTTTTTTGTGTAATGGAAGAAAACAATATTTGTCTCTTAAAAGATTGGGTAAGCATATTTTATTTAACAACGACTAATGTTTTTGCTAAGATGGGCTCAGCTTGAAATAATAGCAAGGCCAAGCCATGCTTAACTCAATCGAGATCCAGATCTGAGCCATGTCTACATCTAGGCATGACTTCCATAAAAGATTGGAGCAAATTGGCTCTAAGTCAATCTAGACAGGTTATGAACAACAGTAACCCTTAATAAGCATTCCTAAAATCAAAACTCAAAGAGCTAAAAATACCTAGGTTCTAGACGATGCACAGGTAAAGAATATTTCGCACACAAATATTCTATTTAGTGATACGCAAAGAAATGATTATGCAATGTTGATAAACTATAGAAGTAGCCAGTCTAATTTAACTCCACATATACTTGCATAAGAAAAATACCTTTACGGCATCTTTACTTGGCCCAATTCGTAATTATAAGTAACTAGAAAAAGGCCTTGCAGAAACTAGACTCTAGAATCCGACATTACTTGTAAGTTCATTAACAAGCATTCTATATCCGAAAAATTTAACAAATAAAATGTCTCTTTATTCCTTAATATATAAGATAGTTGAGGCACCCAACAACAATAAAATTATATATGCATGATAACTCTTGTATAAATCTTTTTATGCATCTTGCTCCAAGCTGGATATAGCAAATAAAGAAATTTAAAACAAGAAAGGGTCAAGGGACAGAAACAGTGAAAGTATCCTAGAAAAATATGATTTACTCCAATGACGTAAAGTCATAAAAGTAAGAATAAAGACACAAAACACAATCAAATTAATGGAAAGATTGGTGCAATTTGCATTGCTACTGAAATAATAATGATAAACTAATTAAAGCAAATATCCCTAACCAATTCATGAAGTATTTCTCAAATTTCTTACCAAAAAAAAAAAAAAAAAAAAAAAAAAAAAAAAAAAAAAAAAAAAAAGAAATGATATGTATAGAAATGTATTAAACCCTTTCCCCCCCCTTTTTGGGGAAAAAAAAAGGGAAAAAAAGTATATATATCCCCTTTTTAAGAAGGACCCGCAATGTTTGTCTTGAATCAAATTTGAAAGCGAGACCAATGCAACATCTCCAACGCCTATATAAGTAATTATTGTGCTTCAGCAAACTTGAAATAGATATAAATCATGCATCTAGTAAGAAATGACGCGGTTTGTTACCCTCAATATAATTATACACAGTTGTGTTGCAGTTAAAAGGCATTATAAATAAAAGATTAATACTGTTCAGGAGAGACAAATAAATGATATAATGAAATGGATAGAAAAATACTAACACAAAAAAAAAGTTCTTGCAAAAGAATATTACTGCTATATAGTAATATTACTTTTGAAGCACATAAGCAAGTTATACTTCTGTACTTTGATTAAGAGGAAAGAAACTTTCCCATAAAAAAAATAAGCTATTATTGTAAATTTTAAAGCATATTGAAAAATAAAATAAGTAGAAAACGCATATTAAGATAGTCAATCAAATGTAAGGTTCAAGAGCAACCTTTCAATGTCATCAAGAATAACGATGCTCAACTGAGACTTGTACGCATCCTCAAAAACCTACATAAGGAAAATTAATATTCTTCAATTTAGAAAAACGGGCAAAAAACTTGAACATAAAGGAAATAAACGAGTAAACTTAAAATAGAATAGGTTCAAAATATAAATTGAACAAAAAACCCAATTGTTTGAAACTTGTTGCCGAAGAAATAATACCACAACAACCACCAACAAAAACAAGCATTTATCCCACTACTTGGGGTCCATGAAACGTTTTTCTCTATTGTGTACTGTTAAGAGTCAAATTCTCATTTATATCAAATAAAAACGTGATTTCTAATATTTTCTAACAAAGTCTTTTTAGGTCTACCTCTATCTTTCTTAATATGGGACAAATCCAATACATCTACTCTTCCAATCGAGTCATTGTTATTTTATGTGACCAAACCATCTAAGGAGACTTTTAAATCATTTCTGCCACTTGAGCTACTCTAACCTTTTCATGTATATACATGTTTCACATTTTATATCTAAGAGTATCCATCGAAGAATTAACACTAGGATTATAAAATAAACAAGTTTTTTAACGGACTTCCAAATTCATAACACTAAAAGGAAACAAACCTTGATAATTTTTGCACATTTACTGCTCTCGCTTAGATCAAGCATCGACTCAGCTGAGACCTGTGGTAAAAATAATTGGTTCTTAATCCAGAAAACCTCTAAGGTGTTATATAGCAGAATGAACTTATAATTTTAACATATGGAAAATCACTATCGATACTGATGGTTGCTGTCATTGCTGTTTTACCACTGTTAAAGCATAAAGTTTTAGAAAAAATTAACACAAAATTATCATTGCAAATTAGGATGCTTATACCTTCCCTCATAACCCTCCAGGAGACAAGTAACAAGCGGGAAACGCTTGCCCACTTTAACTTGCCCTACAAGAAGCATGGTTCTTTCATAGATGTGCGTATGTCCTTCACCACAATCAACCATCCCATTAATTATGCAATATGTTTCAATTCATAAATTAAGTCTCATCAATAAGAAAATAAAATAAATATCTTACTATAAGAGAGTT
>NW_021319659.1:15926-17094 GCF_001605985.2 Dendrobium catenatum | reverse complement strand
GAAAGTATAGACAAAATTTAATATTATTGCATGCAAGTGATGTCATTAAGATGTCTAAATATTTAAATGATCTAGTATGATTAAAGGAATCAACTCAGATCGTCTAATGAAGTGTTTGAGAATTTTGGCTAAAATAATCAAGAGATTAATCTAACAAATTATTAATAAAACCCCATTTCTCACGTGAAAAAAATTAAAAAATGAGAGGGCATAAAGATCAGAAGAAACTTAATTATACCCACCAATCACTTCAATCAACTATTGTCACCCAATTGACATTGCATGACTGTCCTCGCCTAGTTGTCATCTTTCAACACTAATGTTCACTGCTGCTCAACGATAGCCTCCTAATCGCTACAGCCCACCATCAAACAACATTGACAGAGACTTTAACAGCTACAGAGTGTACGTTTGCCACCCCTTGCTATTTCTCCAATACTTACCACTACACTCACATCAGGTTGAGCCAACAAATCACATTTTGTAATTTCGTTGCTTCTAATTAGGGAAAAGCATACTTTTATAACCTTCACACATATAGTGGATTATCTTAACAAGCCCATTTCACATAAACTCAATGTCTCTAATGAGCTTCTCTTATTTATGCATGTGTAGAACGTTATGCACACTAAAACAGAGAATTTTCACTTTAATAAATATTCTACCATGCAACTAATATATAGTAATAACTGAAAATTTTGTTTAAATTTTATAGAAGAAAGGCTTATATTTTATTGATGCTAATCCATTACATTATAGAATTTGAAGCATGTAATTTCTTAATGACTTTCTCAATTATAGCAAATAAACTTCCCCACTTCTTGAGATCAATGGAAGTAATTATTTTTAGGAGCTGGTTTAAGCTTGTTTCCCAAGAAATGCTTCTTATTCAAATAAATATTTACGATGGTTTTATGCTTTTTTATTTTTATTTTCAAATTAATTAATGTATTATTAGTGAATCTATTTAATACAATCCCATCTTACTTCTCTATTTCAAAGAACAAGTTTTTGAATTGCTTACTCATTTAAACTTGAAACCTTTTAAATTATTGATTAATATAAGAACATTAAGAAAATGGTAAGACATGCATTTGATTTAAGTTCAAGATTCCATCAAATTATACATGCATATATACATTTAGACTTATACAGTTATATACTCATC
>NW_021319659.1:0-12446 GCF_001605985.2 Dendrobium catenatum | reverse complement strand
GCTATATAACACCTTAGAGGTTTTCTGGATTAAGAACTAATTATTTTTACCACAGGTCTCAGCTGAGTCGATGCTTGATTTAAGCGAGAGCAGTAAATGTGCAAAAATTATCAAGGTTTGTTTCCTTTTAGTATTATGAATTTGGAAGTCCGTTAAAAAACTTGTTTATTTTATAATCCTAGTGTTATTTCTTCGATGGATACTCTTAGATATAAAATGTGAAACATGTATATACATGAAATGGTTAGAATAGCTCAAGTGGCAGAAATGATTTAAAAGTCTCCTTAGATGGTTTGGTCACATAAAATAACAATGACTCGATTGGAAGAGTAGATGTATTGGATTTGTCCCATATTAAGAAAAAAGACTTGGTTAGAAAATATTAGAAATCACATTTTTATTTGATATAAATGAGAATTTGACTATTAACAATACACAATAGAGAAAAACGTTTCATGTAGCCGACCCCAAGTAGTGGGATAAATGCTTGTTTTTGTTGGTGGTTGTTGTGGTATTATTTCTTCGGCAACAAGTTTCAAACAATTGGGTTTTTCGATCAATTTATATTTTGAACCTATTCTATTCTAAGTTTACTTGTTTATTTCCTTTATGTTCATGTTTTTTGCCAATTTTTCTAAATTGAAGGATATTAATTTTCCTTACGTAGGTTTTTGAGGATGCGTACAAGTCTCAATTGAGCATCATTATTCTTGATGATATTGAAAGGTTGCTCTTGAACCTTGCATTTTGATTGACTATCTTATATGGTTTCTACTTATTTTATTTTCAATATGCTTTAAAATTTAAGTTTCTTCCCTCTTAATCAATGTACATGAAGGTATAACTTGCTTATGTTGCCTCAATAGTATATTATGTTATAGCAGTATATGCTTTGCAGAACTTTTTGTGTTAGTATTTTTCTATTCATGTTCATTAGACATTATTTGTCTCTCTGAACAGATTATTTAAATACCTTTTAATTTATAATGCTCTTTAAACTGCCATAACAATCTGTTATATTTATATTTGAGTAAAACAAAAAGCTCATCTTCTTATCTAGAATTGCAATATATTATATCTATTTCAAGTTGCTGAATCACATAATTTACTTTATAGGCTGTTGGCAGCCTACTCGCTTGCACATTGTGTCCTCCACACCCCGAATTCTCAATTTGATTCAACAAACATTGCGGGTCTTCTAAAAAGACTTCCCTCCAGAGGTTCAATAGTTTTCTTATACTTATTCATTCTTATGGTAAAAAGAAATTGAGACACTCAATTCATGAACTTGGCATAGGCACATATTTTTGTTATTATTTAATCATTACTTTATTTCAGTAGCCACCCCCCATCCCCAACCCCCCCGCCCCAAATATGCACCAGTTTTCATTATTCTTGATTCCTGTTTTGTGTCTTTATTCTACTTTTATGACTTTAACTCATTGAGTAAGTCATATTTTTCTAGGATACTTTCACTGTTTTCTGTCCTTATCTTTACTTGTTTTTTTAATTCCCTTTTTTTCTATCCACGCTTGGAGCAGATGCATAAAGATTTATCAAGAGTTATCATGCCATTAAATATTTATTGTTGTTATATTGACCTTCGTGCCTTCACTATTTTAATATTAAGATAAAAGGAAATTTCTATATGTTAATTTTTTCAGGGAAAGAGATATGTTGTATTGGAATACAGTGAGGTCGGATTCTCGAGTCTATTGGATTTTGCAAGGCTCTTTTTCTTTTACTTATATGTCCGACATTGGCCAAGGGCAGATGCCGTAAAGGTATTTTTTTATGAAGTTATGTGGAGTTTAAATTAGACTGGCACTTCTATAGTTATCACATTTCATAATTCATTTCTTTGCTATTAAATAGTATATTGGTGCGAGATATCTTACTGTGCATCCGTTACAGAGCAATAGTTATTTTAGCTCTTTGAGTTTGATTTTAGGATATGCTTATAAGGGTTATGTTGTTCCCGTACTGTTCTAGATGGTTATGATCGTCGTGTTTTAAGGGTGATTTAGAGCCATTTGCTTCCAATCTTTAATGGGAAGTCATGCCTAAATGTCAGACATGCTCAATCTGATTCTCGATTGAAGTTAAGGCATCGGTTGCTTCGCTTATTATTCAAGCTGAGCCCATTCTAAGCAAACACTTAGTCGTTTTTTTAAAAAAAATGTACCAATCTTTTAGAGAAATTTGTTTTCCCCTTCCATACACAAAAATGCATTGATATATATTTTAAGATAGCAATACTAATGTTATAGGCTCAACGAAAGGACGAATCCAACGAGCCCAAAGATCGCAGATTTTTGACATCAATTTAAGGGCCTTCAAAAAATCCAACAAGAACGGTGCAATTAGATTCAAAGGATGCGATTATCGGTGTTAATACGATTTAGCACTTTGAGATCCTGTCCATAGACTTCGCCACTCCCATCGCCAAGATAAACGCCTATTTACAACGGCATATGCGCCACCTATGTCTTTACCCAGAAAATACTATCACAAATCAGAGCCCTCCATTTTCTCATGAGAGGGGGTGGCAAGCAAGAATAGAAGAGGTAGCAAGAGGAGAAGAGGGAGATATGGTAAAGGTAGCTGAGCTCCTCCTCGTCCTACCGCCAATAGGAACTCACCTCGTACCAACCATGTCAGGAGCCTCGCCGGACAAACTCCAATCGTAAAAGGTATCTCAGCTCGGAACATGCGGACACGCAATTCGAGAGAGCCGTTTGTTTGTGAAATAGAGAGCAGTAGCCATAGGCCATTGTATTAAATACGTATGACCTAGAGATCAATAGCTATTTATAATGTAATATTCCTCGGTAAATTTTACAAAATAAAAAAGCATCAACAACATACGTTGTTAAATACTCTTAAAGGATTTGCAATGAAGAGGCTATTGTCTTGGATAACCCTATAGACTTAAGCTCCTTAAAATATTCTCATGCTCGTCCGATTAGCACTGCTAACCGATACGTAAGTTAGGGCCCGAGGAGTTTGTATTTGCTATATTCCACTTCTCTTTTGTATGAGACAGTACATTAAGACAATTACAAATCTTCAAACTCTCTGATTAACTCCATTGTACATATGGAGGGTCTCGAACGTCTATCCAATAAATATAAGCCTTTCTTCCTCTAACGTACTTGATGAAAAGAAATTTAAACTCTTCCTGTCGTTCACACATCTCAAAGAGTCTTTGCCCAGTTTATTACTATACAGTATATACCACACGCTGTGCAATGGCTCAGAAATAATTTATTAAAAGTGAAAATTCCTGCTCACGTTTTTGTAGTTGAGGTCATAAAGTTCCACGCCACATGCATTCAAATACAAAGAGCACACGTACTTATATACGCTCATTATCTGCAGAGACATACCGTCCATTCGATAGTTTATGCAATGAACAAGGGCCTGTTAAGATAATCCACTATATGAGTTGTGAAGGTTATAAAAGTATCTTTCATAACACTAATCTTTTCAAAGGGAAGCACGCGGATACTTCACCTGAACATTGGTACTAACTTGGTGTCTGTTCGCCTCCAACCTGATGTGGGGACCCTACGCTACTCAGAATGATCTCATGGTACCTTGTATCGCGTCGAGTCCTTCCCTCAATGAAAACCGATATAATCCCGGTTCGGTTCGGAACCATGTCAAAATGCTGGGATGACGCGATGTGTGCCTCACCGAGGTGCTCCCTCTGGTGAAAGGACTTACGGCCTCCTTATATCCCGATACAAGACAGACAAAGCTCTAATGTAGCGCCGCAAAGCTTGACCCTTTAATCAATTCATGGTTATTCGGAATCTACTGTTATTGATCGTCAGTTTTTGTCTAGCCTAGATTCTCTAACGACTTCTCCCAAGGACGGCTCTCTTACAATTGTATCGCTACAATACTAGTCTAGCATATTCTTAATGCTCTCTTTCATTACATCTGGGCTCTTTCGCCTTCTTCATCAGTTGTTATTTGCCCTAACTGCTCAAAGGGTGCTTACTCCAAAGGTAATAATAAATATATTACTTGGTGTCTCTTATGATTGCAACAGGTGGATTAATGCAACTGAATTCATACTTCTACACCCTCTCTTAGCACTATTATTTTAGTAATTGGAGTGTGGTGGAGCTTGGATCTATGTGGTCTTCGTCCCAAACTAGAAATAGATATAAAAATATCTGAATTACATACTTTCAATCTTATTATGTTTTTGCGATAAAGGACTATTGGTGCTTCGGAAATAAATGTGAAACTCATTGAGGCTAAAACCATCCAGAACCTCTCGAGCCCATATAGGTTTGCACGGCATAGGCGCGTGGCCCCAACATGTTTTGTGCGCAACGTCCTCAAATGTGGGGAAACAGGAGTCCTCGACCTACTTCCAGACTAAGCGGCGGGGCGAGAGTGATATTCACTTAACAGAATGCTGGAAGGTAAAACCTCCGAGGGATCAAGACAGAAAAAAAGAACCAAACACCATAAATACAGAAAGTTGACGATGCGAGTGAGTAAAAGTATCTCGAAACACTATTCAAGGAATCAGATGCGGTAGGAGTATGAGAGAGTGGCTAACGCAATTAGCTTTTCTGCACATTGGCCTTCAAGAGAGCGCTTAAATTCAATGCTCGGGAAAAATATTCAAAGTAATGCCATGAAGATTGTGTATCAGAAAACATCCTCCCGGGTAAATTTGGAGAAAGGAATACTTAGCTAAGTCAATAGTGAGGGTCGCAAACGATCACTCTCACTTACAGTACTCCAGTGGGTCATGGTGACTCATAACTGCTCTATGATGGGTTGTCAACGGTCTTGAATATGCTGTCGGATCGATGGTGGGTCAAAATAGATGTGAGAGATTAGTAGGACGGGGTCCTACATAGAGATACAGCTCTTGAGTAAGTTTCATGTCGAATTCAGTATTACGGGGAGCATTCGAACGGAAGATTGTACATCATCAGTCTGATTGGCACCAGATTGAATATGGTGAGAATTGATCCAGGGGATCCTAAGCTGATTTCTTGTTACCGCATCTTTTTATTCCAGCCACAGGTTCACATCGATCTTTTTTGTAGAGCAAATGGCTTTTCACCGATCATGACAAACCAAATATCGGGAAGGTGTTTTATTCAATTAATGGTGGATTATCTTCGCTGATTAGATTAATCTCCTTTGATATAACTTGTTTAGGCTCACAACAGTCAATGCTCCTGACTAACAAACATTACGTCATTTAGACCGCATGAGATTAAGCATGAATCTCTGAAATACGAGCTTAAACTCACTAGTACACATTATGGTTATAGTATCCATTCTTCAATGACATCACGGTCCACACAAAAGGTTTAACGTCGTCGAGCAGGGTCCGGCTACAACCTCGAAAGGTTCAAAACAATCCTTAGTTGGATTTTCTCTTTTCCCCCTGGACCATGGCCTATACACACAAGGTTTAAAAACACGAACGAGTTGTAGACACAAGAGGCCAATTCGGCCTTATTCAATACTTTTTTTTGCTTTGGAATATCGCTGTGTATCTTTTACTAAATAGTCTTAGTTAATTGATTATTCTCCTAAGCATTTCAAGAACTCAACTTAAAATCCCTTTCATCCTTTTCTTCTCATCTCATGAATATTATATAATTTTGTTTAGTCATACAATTCTCTTCGACACTAAGAATGTTGAATGTCTCATGAGAGGGCCACAAATTGCTATTATCAACTTTTTAAATTTTCAGGTCTACCGGTCTCTTTTAAAAGAAAGGCACACACCCCATTCGGAGAAGAGTGAGGCATATACCGCTTTTATATGTAATATCTCTGGATTGTGATTAGCATTTGCTGGCAAGCACTGCTTTTCAAAATTCGCACAAGCTACCCAACCAACGACTTAACGTATCTCACATATAGGTGATTAGTTATCTCGAGAGCGCGAACATATTGACTTTCCACACAGATATGTGGACAACTGCGTCGAAATAACGGTGGTATTTCAAATTTACACAGTAGACTTTTGGGTAGGAGAGGGTTCAAAGTCCACTGGTAATCTTAGGCAGAGTTGAACGCGCCCTCGGGATGTATCCACTGTAGATAAGTTAAATATTAATTAAATGACATTTAGAATGATATATAAATTCATGGTGGTAAATCGGTAGTGTGTGAGGAATTTATGCAAAGGAATAAGGGTTCACAAGGCTATAAAACAATAAAATCATCACGGGGAGGGGTCTCAACTATTGCCTTTTAGTGAGAATTCCATCCTCGAACTATCTTATTCACTCATGGATTAACGTAATCGTCAGTTTTAGGATACAAAATGTAGTTCAGACGCGGTATATCGATGTCTTTGAGTCATTGTTATCTCTCAACCATATACAAATAAAAGGTTCGTATCTATACCTCTTTAGGTTGGATATAATTCTCACGGGATCTCGTCATATTCAATACTCAGGGACATATAAATTCATCTGGGAGTGCAAGATGGCTCACTCGGCAGTATACCAATCAGCGCACGTCGCGGAATAAAGATGATTAATTACAGTAATACATAGTGTATGTGTTGTGAATTTGATAACTTCACTCTTGGTTATTTGCCCCATATTATTTAAAATTATGTATTAATTATTATTTAATATAATTTTTATTTGTTCACCTGCAGTAAAGAAGTCATAAAATAGGATAGTGCCAGGTGGTCATATAAAAAAAGGTTTAATTTGGAGTGTAACTTTCCCCTTAGGGTGGAATAATTACTGATCTTATAAGTATTAAATGGTCATCCGATTTTCAAATATCACACACAATGGATTATGATCGTGCTTGGAGTTCAAAGTTAATTTATCATTTGAGAGAGACCCTACTCTTTACGAGGGACTTTAACAATTCAGAATTGTACTTTAATGTATACTAAAATCAGTCACTAAATCGTCACTTGATGGATTAAATTGGTCGCCTTGAAGTTAATTTTTACGTAAACTATAACAACGCTTATACGTGGATTTTCGCACCAGACGTTCACAAAGATATTCGTTCCCGATTTGGTCGGTTTGTCCTTACGGCGAACTATCCGCTCTTATAGGCCAGCGGACATGCGATCTTGCTTGAGACGTCGCAACTAATGTAGTACACAAATCGCGGAAATTTTCTTACAAAATACATTCTATTCGTATTCGTCCTTAACTGGCACTTTTCTTACATTAGCGCTCGTACGACGAAAGCATATTAGTCCGTGTTCTCTTATTGAGGTCTATCACAACGAAAACAAAATTAACAGAATCTTTTTAACCAATCAAATTTTTTAATTTTGTTTTAATTTTTCTTTTTTATTCTTGCTTCCGGCTCCATAATATAACGGACTCTAACTAACTTTGTCTCACCTGAAATTCGGCCCAGATCTTAAGTGGCTCCGTTTTTTCAGACGGCACAATTTTTTTATCAATACGTGTGCGGAAAAGACTTTTTGTCTATAAGTAGGTTGAAGTGACCTCTCATTCTAATTATTTCGCAGCCACTTGCTAATTGATTTACGTTCGAAGCTCCATATCCTGACTCGTCTTCGACAATCCAACCTGCATAAAGTGATTTCCTTGTCGAACTAGGAATTCAATTAGTGTAACGTCTACCTCTCTTTATTGTAGTATTACGGGTTGAAAGAAAGTCCTACACGTATGCGCAAGGCTATCTTATATTTAATGAGAACATATTGAGGTGCTTTCGGGAGGGTTTCTTACTGGCAAGATAAAGAGGATAAGTCAATATTCCTCCAGGTAGTCACACGAGACTTATTGCAGTCGTGTGCTTAGACGGGTGAATCTCTATACTTCGTTGTCATGATAATTCAAGTGAGCTTACTGATCCGTGCCAATTGTAAATGAGGATTCTTTTCACTCAGAATGTCTGTCGCTCATAATATTCCGTCAGTCTTTACTGTCTCGACATATCGCTCATAACATATTGACATCTTTTGAGTCGCAACTTATATATGCGTGCACGATTTCAAGAACGGAGAACTCTCCGGTGTGCGGTTCTCTCTACTCGATTGATTGCCGCTCAGGAGCGACAACTCTTATCTGAAGGCCAACCGTGGGACAATATTCTCAAGAAGTGTTGGAAGAGAATCTTTATGCTCGATACTGTGCTTACGCGCCGGCATATCACTTCTTACATGTGCACGTCACGGTCCAGTAAATGCCAACATTTGTCATATCGGCCCGGTTCTCCGGCAATGATCAAATCAATCGATAAAGCTGCTTCTGTCCACAGCAGTGGAATTCTACAAGCAACGTCGATTGATGGACCATAATGTACACACGCGCGGAATGTGCGAAATCAAAAAACATATTGTACTGCTTGGCGTACAAGTAAGGACTGCTATCTCGCTAAAGTTTAGAGTACTTCTCACAGGACAAACTCTATTGCTGTGTCTCACTGTACGCTGTAACACTCAATTTATAATCGTAAATTATATAGAGTTACTATTCATTGAGAATTTAATATCGAGGGGCGCCCTGTTAATTGACAAGGTTACTTCTAATCATGACACTATACGTACAAAACCGGAGTTTCATTAAAGCTATTCCTCGCAATAAATTGTTACGCATTTGGATCTATGTTTGGAAATTTTTGCTTGGCTCTTAATATTTAGCTATTCGCAAAGATCCTCTCATATAACAGGGTGTTCGTCAAGGATATCTGGAAATGCTTCATCGAATGCATGATCGCTATCACTTCACTCATTCACAACAACGTCGTAGTGTATCTTTCTGCCTCGATTAAAGTCGTTTAATCCTTACAAGTATGTCGCTTTACAATATAACCGACATTTCGTGGGTAACTGACTTGAATGCTACGTTTTTCTCTGATGTCAGGCTAGCTAGAGGACAATTTCAGACTTCTTGCTGCTTAGTACGTTGTAATGTGTCAAGGAGAGTCTTATTATTGATGCACGCTCCTAGAACGTGTTAAACGGGTGAGCTTTATTTTCGTTCTACCAGGGCTATATAGAAGCTTCTGCCTAGATTTATCTACCCCTCTCGTAAACTGTCAGGGAGAAATCTATCTAAGCCTAATAATAAATGGCTATGTTGGACCTTCTAACTCATATGTATGGTGCTTCATAATCAAGTTCTAGTAAAAACACATTACATCCAACTATCAGATCAGGAAATCATTGTATTTGACATTCCCGAGCGTGTATGCACTACCGACGTTGAATTCTGTCTGTCGCATCATACTTCTATACACAGATTAGTCGTCAGAGTAATTCTCATCTAGAAGGTGTATAGATAAAGGAATGTTAAGTTTTCCCCTCTTGTCATTTGAATATCTCTCGTTCTTTGATGTAAACTTCCTTTATCATACGGTGGGGTACTTACAATATATACACGACTCACTCTGTAATAGTCCAGAGACCTCTCTTCCATATCTCTGCCCATCCTTGTATTTTAAAATCAAAAACATCTCCATACATTATAGAGAGAAATATTTATATCGTTAAGTGGTTGACCGCGAGGTGGTGTATAGTCCATGACTTTCGAGCTACAAAGGGATTCTGAAAAAGAGCGGGAACTCTCCAGGGAGAGCTAAAGGATTTTGAGGGTTAAAATGTCACTCTCATAATGTATGGTATAAAAGTGAAACTTGACAAGTGAACTACCTCACTTGTATTCTCTTTTTATTTTGATAAGTTGGATATACCATTTCAAATCCCGGAGTCAATCTTTAGTATTTAAAGGACGGAGTGGCCGATAAGAAGCTGCACTGTCAGAGAAAGGGAAAGGAGGGACAGTACAATGTGAATAGGAAAAGGCCATGAGTTGATATTCACAGAGAAGGAGGGGAGAATAAGTAGCAAGATCGAAACTTTTATAGACACATTCGTCAAATGTATGAGTACATTGATCTCGAATAATAATGTCCGAGACGGGAAGCTGGTCTCTAATCTGCATGAACGTGTGATGTTTAGTGGGACATATAACTACAGATAAGTCCCACTCGAAAATGTTTTGAAAGTTGCCCTGTACTATTGTAGAGCTTAAATTTGGTGTTGGACACATGGGCTATAGATATGGACGGGTGGGGAGACATGTGAACAATAATTTATCCTGAATGGGAAAGGCTTCTGAACTAATATATTAATGAAAAGAGAGGGAGAGAGAAGGGGGAAATCTCAAAGGGACTATAAAAACCCCTCGCTCGAGAAAGATGGGGCCTCAGTGAATTTACTGCGATGGAGAGGCAATAGGTCTCTAGAAAAGATAATCATGAATGCGCGAAGAGAAGACATAAGGAGGTGAGTTTTATTGTAATGTTTTTTTTAGCACAATCAATGTAATGAGAAAGAAGGAGTGTTGAAGGATATTGATTTGAGATATTCATTATAGGCCTTCTTTGCAGGTGGGCCTTCATACTATTGCTCTTTATTGATTGATTAGAAGGGGAATTTGATTTTAGAGTGGGTAAATTATATTCAGAGTTTTCTAGATAGAAGTTTATCCAAAATAGATTGACATATTATTATTATTGTATGTTTTATTTTTTGTGGTCAGAGATATTTTTATATGGAATCTTATGATATAGGATTTTATTCGGAATTTTTTGCATTCTTATTTAAGAGCGGCTAAATACATTGGTCGGTAACTCAAGCATATAAAAAAAATAAAAAATATCTCATAACACAAATTAGTCTATGATTTTTTTCTACATAATGAGGCAGACGTTGTCATACATCGCCAACAATAATTATACCACTTAGTTCTCACATAGACTAAAGCCAGACTCGAGAGTGCTAATCGAGCGACAAAATAACACATATTTGATTATACGAGTTTCGAAAGACTCACAGTGTGACGGCACGTGTACATCGCAGTACCGGTATAGCAAGGAAAGCTGAATGGCGCACCTCAAATGAATGGTTGAAGGATCCTGGGTTTGGCCGGGGGGTGTGAAGAATGGTGCAGATAGATGACCAGCAGGTACACTTGAGGGACAGGAGGTGTTGATAGTACATACCGCAAAAAGCTCTCTACACGGGTCTCAACATGGAGGAGTTTTATTTTTTCGTGAGGCACCAGGTTTTTAATAATATTTAAATAAAATCAGGGGGCACTTAGTCTATTGGGGTCTTCGGACAACGTTTTTCCGACGTTCCGGACTCATTTTTGCACACCTTTCCACCATTCAAACGAGGCATCTAACGAATCAAGTTTGGGAGGCAACAATTAATTTTTGAGCATTTTTGGCGATCGGCAAATGTAAAATTCGGAACAAGTATTTTCGGACTGCTGAAGCTTCGAACGTCCGAAAATAGGGGGGCAACTGATACGGCATCACAGAAAATTAGCTGAATCGGGCCGATCTCGAGGCAAAAGCTAGTTTGGAAACTACAAAATTATTTGGGGCACCGAACTCTGATTAGCGAGTTTCTAGTCAAACTGAGCGTTCTGGAAATACGAACCCCCAAAGTAACTACCAAGATAACCAACTCCGAGCCCAAATGAGTCGAATCAGGGCTTCAGAGCGCTGTTGGAGAGGTCAACTGCAATTTGAGTTACAACACCGGTCTCCGATTTGACGAGCTTATACTGACTCGAACGCTCGACGAGACGAATCCACGAGCCAAGTGCAGATCTGACATCATTAAGGGCTTCAAGTGCCCAAACGAACGGCGCAATGAATCAAGGATTCGGATATCGGCCTCCATTGACATCCCTATTCGCCCATGAATCTAACGCCTATTTTACGGCCAGCCACTCGAAAATCTATAAATAGAGCCCTCATTTCTCAAGAGAGGGGGGGGCCAAGCAAAAAGAGAAGAGGAGAAGAGGAGGAAGAGGAGGAGAGCTCCTCCTCGACCACGCCGGAACCTCACCCGACCACCGCGGAGCCTACGCCGGACCACCCGCGCGCCTCGCGGACCCCCGGAGCCTCTCCGGATCCACCGCCGCAGTTTGCGCACCACCATCTCAAGGCCCGAGTTTAGATCGATGTTAGGCCCGACGTTTCTACCTAAAGGTCTACGTTCAGTCCCTCGTCCTCTGAAGACCGACGTCCTGCCTTAAAGGCCGCGACGTTGCAGTCCTACTTTGTCTGCTGAAAGACACGACGTCGCTTAAGGCCAGACCTTTCAGTCCTATGTCCGCTGAAGACCCGACGTTCTGCTTAAGGCCTGACATTTCAGACCGGTATCCTGCTATTAGGTCTTCCGGCTCCATCCCTACTAGTCTTTTTGAACTCATCAACATACAAAGGTTTCAGACCAATCTCTTGCTGACACGGTCTTCCCCGACCTCCGTCGCCTACTCTGGTCATTCGACTCATTAACACACGGTCTTCGTCTGCCGGTCTCCTGCGACACGGTCTTCGACCAACCGAACATGTATATGTGATCTCCTACCATGTAATGCAATCTATATGATGTATATTTCTACTCATTAGGACTAAATTCG
>NW_021319658.1:998601-1025565 GCF_001605985.2 Dendrobium catenatum | reverse complement strand
TAACTCATTCAAATAGCAACTATTCAAACAGACGATACTAACGACAAGCTCCGCAGGAAGCACAACGAGGCATGACACTTAGACCATATGTCTAGGAATCTGCCATCGAAAGGGCCCAGCGGAGAGGCAAACAAGTATGGAGGCCAAAGCCTTGGAAAGAAAAGATGTTTAAAAAAATAAATAGTTCATGCATGGCAACTGAAATAGTCTCCCAGAGATCTGCCCGTGCCAACAGAATAAGTCAGAGATGGGTCCAAAAGAAGGCCCACAATGACAATCACCATAATGATGATCGATATACTGAAGAGTCCTCCAGGGGATCCCATCATTCACCTCAGCAAGAAAAGAAGTTCATTTCAATCGCAATCCGCATATCGAGGAAATAATCTTTCTAAGCTAGGAACTGGAAATTAAGTGGTGATGTCACTCCAAAATTCAAGTACAAGAAGAAGAATATGATGTTGAAAATACTATGAAAATCGATGTGGTTCGCATGGTCAATCACATCGATGATGAGGATGGTGATGATAAAGATGACCAACAATCACAGCCACATGAACGTGTTTATTGACATCGCTACAAGGCTAGATCTATCGCCAGCCAAAGTGCTCGCTCCTCAGAGGAAGGAGAAGAAGTCGGAGAAAACTCCTTCATTGCTGAAAACATCACAATCGCTGAAATGAGAAGGCAAGTGAAGAAACAGATGCGGGAGAAAGATAAGGAAATCTCCCAGTTAAATAAGAAAATGAATGAGATGATGACTCAAATAATAGCGATAATGGAGATGATGCAGAAGGCCACTTTTGTGGATCCTGCGCTGGCTCAGCCTGTTAGCCAAGTTGTGAGTAATGTTCCAGCAAAGCCTCAAAATCCTCAAGCACCCCAAGCCTTAGGAGTGAGAGGTGTATCTAAAGGTGGCAAAGAGACTGATGATCCAACCCGCTAGTGTACTCCACAAAATGTGGCAAGCGCCTCTAAACCTGTAACTGCCATTCAGTTAGAAGGCTTAATTAGTGAAAGATTAAAGCTATTATAGATGTTGAACAGGCAGAGAAGTTTATAGGAAAAGGTTGCCCATACCCAGTAGAGTACGACCAGGTGTCGTATCCAAAAAGATATTATGTGCCAAAAGTCAATATTTTTTATGGCAATAAAAATCCCAGACAGCACCTGGCATAGTTCAAAGCTACTTGCGGGAATACGGGAGGAAATAATGCTCTGTTATTCCGACAATTCGTGAGCAGTTTGACTGGAACTGCTTTCGAATGGTACATTGAGCTGCCGCATGATTCACTTAAGACCTTCGCGGAATTAGAGGCCTCATTTGTAAAAAGATTTTCCAGTGCAATTGAGAAGACTACCATTATTGATCTCACCCTAGATAAAAGGAGAAAGGATGAGTCAATAATGAAATATATAACACGCTGGCACAATCTCAGCATGAAGTGTGAACAACAACTAGAAGAAGAACATGCAGTCCAATTGTTGATGGGGAACATTGATGATAAAATGCAACCATTATACATGGATTCAATTACCACCTTTCAAGATCTACTGGATAGAGTGGCAAAGTTTGAAAAATTAATTTATCAAAGTCAAAAAGTCTCTATGATAAACCCAAAAAGGCTAAGGCACCTGACGCCAAGAAGAGTGAGGCTTACTCCACATTCCCTCCCAGACTTGTTAAAGGTAAATGGGCAATGTATAATGTAGATAAAGGAAATCAGGCAATACAATATGATGATAAGCCAAAACAGGTTTATAACTCTAATCCTCAGCAAAAGCTAGCATTTGGAGGAAATGATAAACCTCGAGCCTTTCCTGGTGGAGGAGAGCATAGGAGACAAATAATGGGAATTGGTGATAGAACATTCCCATCCCTCAAGGAAAAATGAATAAAGAATATTCATTTAAGAGAGACAGTGTCGTTAAACGATTCCGACAAATACTTAAGGTTGCTTTGGAATTATCAGAATATAAAGGACCTGAAGAGTCCAAACATAGTGATGACCCAAACTACTGCCCATATCATCGGGTAATTAGTTATCCAATCAAAGATTGTTATGTCTTCAAAGATTGTATGGAGAATAAATACAAAAGGGGAGACTTGACATTATCGGATAACATGTTAGTTCATCCTATAAAGGAGTCCGCCCGGATAGTCATGTCCTCTTTCGTACTCCTTCCTAAAGAAACAACAACAAAAGAATCTATTTAAGAGGAGCAACGGGAGACCGTGGTCTCCAAGAAGAAAACCAGAATGTTGAAATAGCTAGAAAGAGTTTCAGGTATTAAGTGGAAGTCTATTACTAAGCTCGTATTGAATTTAAAGTAATTGCCTGCGCCACGTGCATCCATCTTCAAACAGCAACCTGGTCAAGCTAGCTCATCAAAGTCTGGTAAGGTAAAGTCAAAGGCTTTTAAGAAGAAAACAAAGTTGAAGAAACCTATGGAGAAGAAAACTGCAACTCAAAAGGCTATCGATACTTTGGGTGAATATTACTAGAATACCAGGAGGGCTATTAAGCTCGATGACTTCATGACAGAGCTCAAAATAGATGAAAATGAAGAATAAGCTGGGGATGAATCCCTTCCTACAGAGACATGCCGAGTCATCTCGGCGACATTAAAGATATCAAATACGGAGAAATATGCTGAAGAAGCGGCCCTTGAGTCATGTCTAATAGTGTCATCAATGGAATACAATTTAGAAGATGATCAATGTTTTCCAAGTGATGAAGATTCAGATCCAATCATAGCGTCACAAATGGAGCGGGTGAAATTGGGGAACAATTCTGAGTCTAGAAGTGAATCTCCAGATGTGACAATGGAAGACTTCGAGGAGAATATTTCATTAAATAAGTCTGAATCATATGAGGTGATCCAGGTACAGTTGAGAAGTGGCAAGGTACTGTCACCTCTACTAAAGAAGGGGGCTCCTAATAAAGACAAGGAGAAGAATATATCAAAGAAAATATTATCCCCGAAGACTACAAAAAAAAGAGGCTTCAGCTAAGGGGATAGATTACAATATCTTATCCCACTTGAGGAAGATCCTAGCACAACTCAGCACATAAAACGCCCTCGTGATGTCTAAAGACCTTCAGGAACTTTAATCCAAGCTCTCAAGGACCCCAAAAGATATAAGACGTATTTTGCTAAATGTAACTTGATTGAGGTCTTGGAAGCTCGAAATGAGCCAATAATTACCTTTGTTAAGGATGATCTGATAATTGGAACCACATAACACAACCACCCTCTGTATTTTACGGCGGAGAGCGACGGTAAGATGATCAGTCAGATTTTGATCGATCTTGGGTCATCCATAAATCTCATGAGCCTGAAAGCATTCAAATCATTGTGCCTCAACGTGGAACATCTTGGGAAAGATAAGTTGATGGTACATGGCTTCAGCGAGAAAGGACAGAAAACGCTTGGATCATTTATGCTCCCTCTTATATTTGAGGAACTTCATACAGAAGCCAAATTTCATGTAATTGATGCGAACACTTCATTCAAGGTGCTACTAGGTCGCCCTTGGCTGCATGAATATGACATTGTCCCGTCAATATTACACTAGTGCATGAAATATCTTAGGGATGGAGAAGAATTTAGGATCTCTGGTGGTATCAAACCCTTCATAATGGATAAAGTAATGATATATGAAGATGCTAGATACTTTATGCACAAGAGGCAAAAGCCTTAGAGTTCCCTTAAGGCTAAGACATCAAATTCGAAGGCTACAAAATAACCCGAACATGAAGGTGAGAAGAAGTGTGTGGGGAGAAAGAAGGCAATGTCGACTCTTCTAAAAGGGCCGACTATTCTCAAAGAAATGAAACATGTGCCTCATCTTGGGAGTGACACAAATGAAGATGATGTTATCTCTATAAAATCTTGAAGAGTATGCCAGTCTACGACCAAATAGAGTTGGGAGGTTGAATACTCAAATGATGATTATGACTACGACTTTATCTATATGAACATGGTGCAGGGTGTATTTTCCAGAAGAATAGATAGCCTGTCAATCTCAGATAGCGTACTCATAATTATGTTTATTCCCTTACAACACTTCAAAGAAATCATTCCACGCGGGGTACATAAGGTTGAAGAACTCACCACATTTTATCTACCTCCTCTTAAAAAGGGGACTGCGCTAGGGAATGTACTATATTCTGTGCGAATGAAAGAAAAAGAGAATCATGACTATTATTATATGCTCATCAATTCTGAAGAGTTACTTCATACGAGGCTACCTAGGTTTAATACCAAGGTTATTCAAAGAATGCTACGAAAGCAAATTAATATTCACACCACTAAACGACAACTTCGTACATATTTGGGCCTCTAGTTTGGAAGGAATCCGCATCCATTACGACAAAAAGATATAGCTGCATACAAAGGTATCGAATTCATCAAGCGAAAATACCTTAAGAAGGAGACTTGTCAAGCGATCACATGTGAGAAAATTAAATCCAATGATCATACTGATGATATGTACGAAGTTGATGCTTATGATAATCAACCCGTAGAAGCCAAGTCTGCACTAAAAGAGTTGGAAGATGGTGGACAGGCTGCTACTATGGATGAGCTAAAGAAAGTCAACTTGGGGATTAAGGAAGACCCTCGCCCAATCTTCATTAGCTCCCTTCAGCCAGAATAGCAAATGGAAGAAATGAAGAAGCTTATCTATGAATTCAAGGACTGGTTTGCCAAGACAAATGCTAAAATGCCCAATTTATCCCCTGACATAACAGCTTATAGATTAGCTATCAAACCAGATGCAGCACCCGTTAAACAAGCTCCAAGGAGAATGAGATTGGATATTAGAGATTGAAGAATAGGTTATTATAGAGACGAAGAAGCTCATAGATGCAAGATTTATTCATGAAGAAAAGTATGCTGACTAGATTGCCAATATTGTCCCTATAAAGAAGAAAAATGGCCAAATTCGTATCTGCATCGACTTCAGGGACCTCAACAAGGCATGCCTGAAAGATGACTTTTCACTCCCAATATCAGAACTTCTAGTTGACAACACTTCCAACTATGATATGTTCTCATTCATGGATGGATCATCAGGATACAACCAAACCAAAATGATGCATGAAGATGAAAAGCATACATCATTGAGAACACCTATAGGAATATGTTGCTATAAAGTCATGCTCTTTGACCTAAAGAATGCTGGTGCAACATATCAACGGACAATGACTCGTATATTTGATGAGTTGATTCATCAAAAGGTCGAATGATATGTAGATGACTTGGTCATTAAGATAATGGACCGAAAAAATCACTTAGATGACTTGAGAATTATGTTCGAGATGATCAAAAAGTATGATCTAAAAATGAACCATCTCAAGTATACTTTCGGGGTATCCTCCGGCAAATTTTTGGGGTACATCATTCATCATCGAGGAATCCAAGTCGAACCCAACAAGATCAAGACAATTATGGAGATGCCACCTCTAAAGAACCAGCGACAACTCCACTCCTTGCCAGGGAAACTGACTTTCATTCGACGGTTCATATCAGATCTGTCAGGTATGTGCCAATCATTTTCAAATTTAATAAATAAAGATGTTCGTTTCAAGTGGGATGAAGAGTGTCAAGAAGCATTTGACAGTATCAAAAGATACTTGTTAAATCTACCTATTCTTATAGTGCCAATTTTAGTGAAGCCTTTGATATTGTTTACGACAGCACTAGAAGAGTCCCTAGGAGAATTATTGGCCCAGCATAATGAAGAAGGCAAGGAGAACGTGCTCTATTACATCAATCAGAGATTGATTGGAGCATAAATACGCTACTCTCCAATTGAGAAGCATTGCTTGGCCTTGATTTCGTAGTTCAAAAACTCTGTCATTATATGTTGTCTCACAAAATCACCTTGATATCAAAGATTGATCCACTGAAGATCTTGATGATAAGACCAACGTTGACAGGTCACCTGGCTAGGTGGGCAGTGATACTCCTGCAATTTGATATCACATATATCCCGTAAAAGGTAGTGAAAGGGTAGGTGTTTACAGATTTTCTCGCTGCACATCCTATCCCTATGGATTCACCGCTCGGCAATGATCTTTCTGATGAGCAGATCATAAATGTTAAAGAGGAGATGATATGAGTATGGGAAATGTACTTCAATTGAGCGTCGTCAATTAAGCGTGCTCAGCCTCTAAATATGAAAAAAGCTCAAATAGAATTGAACTCATTTTCATAGCACCGGAAGGAGGCATAATGAGATTTTCTTTCAGCTTGACTGAACATCGAATCAATAATGAGGCTGAATATGAATCCTTAATAATAGGACTGGAGATTGCAATCAACATTAGAATCCATTATCTCTAAATTTTTAGTGATTTTCAACTTGTTATAAATTAAGTGCTGGGAGTTTACAAAATCACTAAGTTCGAGTTGGCTTATTATTATCAACGAGTTCTCGAGCTCATGAAGCAAATTCCAATCATTAAATTAGCTCAAGTTTCCCGAGGTCAAAATAGCAAAGTTGATTGCTTGGTCAAATTACCTAAATAAATGGAGAATATGGATGATGAATGGCCTATAATAATTATGGTGAACAATCACCGAGTCTTAGAGCCATCACTATTACAACTCCTGCATGCAGAGGGAATACCAAGTTCAAACTAGCAGGATACAACTCCGGTTGATCCTCAGCCTCCCCAACCTGTTGATCTTAAAGATCAATCTAAAGAACAACAAGTTCCTAAAAAAAGATGCAATGCAAGTCAAGCTTCAGAATCATGGTGGAATTACTTAGATGTTGAAGAAGAAGATGACTGGAGATAGCCTTTTATTGACTACTTTAAAGAAAGTAAACTACCAACGGACAAGCCATTAGCTACTCAAATCAATAAGAGAACATTACGATACGTGTTTGTTAACAACACATTATATCGGCGTACTTTCGATCAGATGTGGCTGTGCCTAGGGACCCGAGAAGTTGATAAAGTGGTAGCGGAAGTTTATGAATAACTTTGTAGAGCCACCAATTAGATCCCAATATGACGATTAAAATCAAAAGGATGGGCTACTATTGGCCAAGAATGGTAAAGGATTGTATCAGCCATGGTAAGAGGTGCCACGAGTGTCAGATTCATGATGATATTACACATCGACCGCCAAATCCACTGCACCCCACGATAGCGTCCTGGCCATTTGAATGTTGGGGCACTAATATAATCGGGCGATAGATCCTCCATCTTTAGTGGGACACCATTTTATTTTAGCAGCAACAGACTACTTCTCAAAGGCAACTCCATTTAAAGAAGTCACATCCGAGTGACATTCAAAAACACTAAAATTTATAAGTTCGTTGATCGACACAAGATTAATTAGCGATATTCATCAATATACAACCCAAGAGCAAATTGCTTGGCAGAAGCCTTCAACAAAATACTGGTGAAATTGTTGAAGAAGATCTTCACCAAGAATAAAAGATAGGCATATGAAGATGGAAGAAGCGCTATGGGCGTATTTTACAACCTACAAAATGTCAACCAAAGCCACTCCTTATTAACTGGTATTTGGAGTTGAAGCAGTATTTTCACTAGAAGTTGAACTACCATCACTCGGGTAGCAATCTAAAACAATCTCACTAAAGAATAAAATGGTCGCTTGAGAATGGAAGAGCTTGATGTACTTGATGAAGTTAAATACTACAAGCTCAATAAAATCTAGAAATCAATCGAGGAAAAATGGCAAAATCCTTCGATCATATGGTGTGCCCTCGGGTATTTCAAGAAGGAGAATTGGTCATGGTGCTAAGAAGATCAATCATCCCACACCAAAAAGTTGATGACAAGTTCGCGTCCAACTTGAAGGGCCTCTTTATCATCGAGAAGGTGTTTCAAGGAGGAGTTTATTAGTTAATTGACCTGAAAGGTCAAAGGCTTATGCCGCCAATCAACAGTTGACACCTGAAAAAGTATCACACATAAAATTACCCAAAAAAATATTATGTTCAATGTAATATGTATTTTGTACATATTTTTTATCATATACGTATTTCATATTTTGAAATTCTCTTGTGTTATAAGAATGCATTTATAAAATTCCCCATAAGACTGTGGGTATTTTAAATATTTATTCGAGTTGACATCGCGGCGCGTGTCAAAATCCCTTAAATAAATATTTAAAATTTTGAAATACAAAATAAATCTAAAATCTTCATGAAAGACAGAGGGCATTTTAAATATTTATTTGGTTTGACATCGTGTTATGCACCGAGATACCCAAATAAATATTTAAAATCTTAAAATTTCAAATTTATTCTGCTAAAAAATGTCCCTAAAAGAGGGGGTATTTTAAATATTTATTCGAGTTGGCATCGCACTGAATGTCGAGATCCCCGAATAAATATTTAAAATTATCAACATAAATACTCTTTCATGCTAAAGAATACAACAATCTTCTATTTCAAAGTATATGCAGGTGATCTTTAAAAAATTCGAGGCACCACCTTTTCAAATGTACTAAGGTTTGAAAGTTAAGAAAGTGACTTTTGTGACTACACACTCCAACAAATTGGGCCAGAGCAACTTGAAATCTTTTAACATCCTAAATTTTAAGATTCAAATGGGTGGAAAAGGTCGGATCCAACAAGCTCAAATATGACCGGATCACTGGCAACTCCATCTACTCAACACGCCATAAGAAAGGCCGTAGCAGAGGAATCCCACTTCGTCAACCCGTTAGTAGGGACTGTAGGAGTTACGAAGGCTAATTTGACTCGACAAATTCAAGTGATCGTAGTTTACCAAATTCTCCTAATTGATTGAAGAATCAAAGTGCCAGTAGGAAGGAGTCACGAACAACTACTAAATATACATAAGCTCTAAATCTTCAACGACGAAGGACTCCAAATCTACCAACTTCAGTAGATTCAGCATTGGGAAGCACATCCCTCTTTTCTAACCGGGAACAGGACCTATCACAATAATATTTCTTTTATTAGGACAATAAAACTATAAAGAAATATTGCCCATCTTTTCTTTCATTTTAGGAGAAATACGATCGGGGGGGGGCTAATTTGAATTCCTCATGTAAAATAAGAACAGCTCCTACATTCAAAGCTCCCTTTTAGCCATTAGCAAGAACTTGTCTAAGTTGCATATCATAAGGAATTCGAACAACTGCTTCAAATACAGTATCAGGAAGCACAGCTTGCGGAACTTCAATATCCACGGGCTTATTAGGAAGCTTAAAGGTAAATTAAGAGGATTTCATCATCAACAAGTCTGCTATGCAGAAAGCTCTAGACTGATGACTTTTCGCCACCGACCTAGTATAAACTCAAAGGGTTCTAGGTCATTCGCATCTATCCCTTCTTCAAGCCTACCAAAGCAAGAAGCAAAGAGCAGATGGCATGCAAATCTTCTAACAAGTCAGTAAAGACAAATCAGATAACCCTTCACTAAATTCATCACTCAGAGCACTAGACGAAAGGAATCAAAATCTCAGGACTCAAAACAAAGCTTCAGATTGAGCACCTTAGATGATATCTACAAATGTCCTTAAAAATTGGAGGTATTTTAAATATTTATTTAGATCGACATCGCACTAAATGAAAAGATCCCCAAATAAATATTTAAATTTTTTTCTAGATACAACCAGATGAGAGAAGAATGTAGAAGATCCTCCATGGATTAAATATATATTTATCACAAAGTGTAGTCTGGCACGACACAATTAGTACATGATGCATAATTGCTGCAAAGAAGAATGCTGAGCATATACAGCAAGGTTATAAACTAAAGTGATTGCGGTGTCAAAAGAGAATAAATGGTGGTGATATTACACACCATCGCCAATCTACAAAGTGATGCTTTAGGGACCCAAATATGAAGTCTTACATCAGTATCCTGGGGGTCCCAACTTGACTATGGTCAGTATATCAACCATCTATGGATACATCTAAAAGAGCCATGAAGAAAAAAAATTAGTGTGATATCCAAATAATTTCTTGGAGATCCACTAAATGGAAGTCCTAGTGTGACATATAAAACAAATATCTAGAGATCCATAGGGTCAATCAACATACAACAAACGTGATTCGCTCTAGACACGTACAAAATTTGTTCGGGAGCATTTGTTGACCTCTTGATCCAAAAAAAAATCAAATCGCCATACTGGCTTGCACGACGTCGTCATCCCTCGCACGTCGCAGGTACGTTCGCCACGCTCCTCCCATGTTGCACGACTCCGCGTCGTTAAACTTATAAGATGATAACAAGATAAGAGTAGAGTAACCATCCTTTGTATAAAATGCAAGGGCAAAATATATCACCTCCATGCCCTCGCACAGAGATGCACTAATAAAAATCACTTTAGGAAAGACTTGAGGTATCCCCATATTTATCACGGATGATATGGCTAAATATGATCTTTAGGTAAGAGTGCCAATTTGGTCTTACTGATTAGGCTCTGGTCCAACCTTGAAATAACATGACACAAAAATAGTCAATCTAAATCTATCTCATTTATTAAATAGATTAAAAATTCAACCTTGAATCTATCTTGACTTGATGAGAACTTGGCCTGACATGACACAAAAAATATTTAAATTGTGATTGGTTACTATCAAATTGACCCAAAATAGACACAATTTAGAAAATAAAAATGCGTTCTTCATAAATAAAATGAATTAAATAATTAAGTCATTATTTTCTTAATTGAATAGAACTTGATCCAAATATTATTTTGGCTGATATGGGTTGACCCAAACCCAACTTTTTATGTCAAATTCGAGTAGTCATATTTGATTCAATATTGAGAACCCTATAAAAATCATTAATGCTCCACTTACTTTATCCTTAGTTTGAATTTCCAAAGGTTAGAATTTATAAAGAGGGTGTTTCATCATTGGTGATTGCTTGGAATTTGGACCTAGAAATAATAAGTAGATGTCAACCAAGGATAATAAATGTGACAAAGTATAGGGTTTATCCATGTTATTGTTGAACTCTGGATAGCATACAGAAGCATATCAAATAAAAATTTTTAAAATACCTGCACTCTATCAAAGCCATACCGAAACTGTGCTCAAATCATGCAAAAATATGTCTGCTACACTTACTCCATTCCTCTACAACTGCGCCGAACATGCGTCATATCTCACGCATGCAGGGAGCTGGCCCCGATTGTTGGCGATCTTTGTTGTTCAAAGCTAGGGGAAACAAGATCTTCAAGTTCGCTGGCTCATTTCCCTCACGCAAAGACTCTCATTCTCCTGCAGCTCTCGCTCTCATCCTCTCCTATCTTCCGCGAACTCTCGACCTCCTCTTCATTTCTAAAACTCGACACCTCTTATCCTATTCGAACACTGTTTGCAGGCCTTCAGTATAGAGAGAAAGAGAAGAGAGAGAGCCTCTCTTATACCTTGATCAGTACACCAACCCCATCGACATGCAAGGTATAACCTCCCTAACTTAAACCCCACCCTCGACGCTTGCAATGAGCCGCCAAACCCCCTACGTGCTCACGTAGCGTAGTAGGGAGGGAAATCGATACGACGCTTGCAACGAGGCGGGTAATCCCCGTAATGCTCATTTAGTATGAGGGGGACGAAAAACAAGTACACGTACGCTGCTCTGTACCCGCGGGTAAAGCAAATTGTGGTTTTTTTCAATTGTATCCCAAGACCCCTAAGCGCTCATGTAGCATCTTAGGGATTGAAAATAAATACAGCCGCAGTGTCTACGGACATCTACCTGAAGTGCTCATGTAGTGTGGAGGGGAATGTTGCCTCTTGGTTTTTCCCTTAAACGGGGGAGACACCGGGAGGCTACCAAAATTTTGTCTGAAAAAGATAAGGACTTGAACTCTAAAGGACAACAGGGGCCTAAATGAAATGAGCTGAAAAATGACTAAAAACAAAGTTTGAACTTACATGAAAAGAATCATATCTAATTGAACAATGTGCAAAGAGTATGGGCTCAAGCTTAATTAAGTGACAATGAAATATACTTAATTTAAATTGAACAACCCAAAAAGAGCTTGATTTGAATAATGATATAAAAGCTCCAAAGGAATGATGAGAAGCTATCACTTTAATTTAAATGCAAAGTGCTAGCTCAAATCTCATGCAGACAAGCAAGGACTCATGCACAAATTCATTTCAAACTTAAACATAGAATTTATTTGAACAATAACGAGCAACTTGTGATGACCACTTCAATTGGAATGAAGATCATTGATGAATACAATCCATTCAATATTCAGTTTTAACATATAGGCGAAAACGCTAAGTCCATCTACGAACAACTGTAGTAGGGATACTCCATGGATGGTGGATCCCCTATAAACAATAAAGATTGATGTACAATCGGATGAAATGAATATACAATCAAAACCAATGATGGAGGAGGGAAACCACAACAAGGAGTACATGTACAAGATACATGAAAGGTACAATCATGAAGGGGATGAGTGCAACGATCCAACAAGCAATTCGACCACAATCAAATACCTCAATACCCATACAAGCAAAGAGATCTACGTGAAATGAGTTGCTAAATAAAATCAATCTAAGGAGACAATAATTAATGGCAGTTTGTATTGCTTGACCATAAAAAACACACACTAACTTATTCCCAAACAAGAATAATAGAAGTTCTACAAGTGTAACGGGTCCCTTCTGACGGCAAATACACCTTCAACATCAGATAGCACATAGACAAATATATCAATTCACTTTTGAGCAACAATAGCATTACAACATATGATGAATACGGGGGTACTCTTAAAGTTAATGTCAATCGGGCATCCAACAAACATACGAATTCCCTGTGAGTAGAAGGGGTTTGATAGGTGACATGTGATGAATCCAAACACACAAAGCATAACAAGAGGCATAAGAAAATATACTAAATCTCAATAAGCTATGGTGATTAGCCTACAATAATTACATAAATGTGCTCACAATTAATATGTTGGGAGAGATAGATGATAGATGCGAGCTCGTACGAGTTAACGTGGGAAATCTCTCATATACAAAGTACCTATGAACTGTTTTAGCAAGGATACTGCAACGTCTCTGTAGCTGACAACCATCCAATGGAAGATAGATACACTCAAGTGGTATGCAATTAAGGTTGTGTTATCATTACAATTGAGGTCGACTCACTTGTAGACAAACACAACTATTCCTTGTGAGCTATGATGATCGACAAAATTATTTGTGGATAATACGAGTGGATATGTAGTAAGTGCAACAAATCCTCTGTGGATACAAGTACACATATTCTCTACAAGCAAAGATATAAGGCTACGACAAATCCAAATTCCTACATGCCATCGTAGGAAGCCTCTCATGTATGCAAAGTGTCATCTACGAGCAATGGCGAATGACATGTAATAAATGCATGCATCTACAATCAAAAGCAAGAGATTTGTTAGTGTACTACAATCCACCTACAGAAAAAGACAAGTAGTGCATGACAGTCTACCTATACAAAGCAACAAATAACTCAATCTACAAATTACTACGCCACGCCACTGGATCCACAACACTCATATTAGCAGATAGAATGCATATATAAGTTCTCAAATGAAATGTTGTGTGCATTCAAATGGTAGTTATCTACATGACTAAAATATCCCAAAATGCCCCGCACATGCACTGTAATATGTATACACATAGGTACAAAAAGAAGTGCAATCCCAAGACCCGCATGGGGCCCCGGCGAGCGTGTTATTGTACACACGTGATGTCTAGGGATGCTAGGCAGGTTAATAAGTAAATTTAAGTTTGAACCTGATCCTTCTATGCATATCAATGGGAGTTAACAAGGTTCAAACCATCAAATACATATACGGTAGTGGCAACAATATATTTGTTTTAATACATTCATATTAGGCATTCAAGGCCTACAATAATGAGAATTCACTAATAAAGGTATAAAGCCTATGAGCATCATCCTCTGTCAGCCAATAGACATAGTCGACAAGGTTTAATCCACAAATGGAAATGACCCCTTACACCCTGATGATGGCCATATTGAACGAAAATCTCAACCGAAGTGGTCTATTCCAAATATCCAAAATGCCATCAAAAAATTCCAAAAATCCAAAACTCATAATATTTAAAATTTAAGTCCAACCATCAATCACTTAAAGCAAAACTCATCCACCCTCCACAATAGTTTGTCGAGGTGGACAAATTAAAATATACTTTAGCTCACAAAGAGTTAATGTCCGGTCGAGAATATTACTAAGATCCATTCTTAAATAATCTCCTACCAATAAGAACGTGATACGTGTTCTCTAACCGGCAGTTTTGCTATCAAATGGCACTGCAGGATAAATGATTATGACATGAGACCCTCTGACCCGAGTGATTTTGCCGCCAAAGTGCACCACAAAATACTGGTTATGGCTAGAGCCAGTACGCTCCTTAGTGGCATCAAATACTTGAGATATAAATCAATAGGATATTATCAATAGGGAATAAAGCCCTATATTAGCTAAGGTGGATCCAAATTTGTCCCCTTAGACAAATACTTACAAGGATCCTTCTATCAGGTTGGGTCGACTACCTCCTCTAACTAAGTAGACTAAGGACCATGATGGCCCGAGATGATGGAACCATGGGATCTAGATTGGGTCCATCATCCTTTCCCCCACCATCCACTTTAAGTGCAAGATGGTGCAATTTTAAATTTTAAATATCAATTCTCCAAGAATTCCAAATGCCCATGATGTTACTATATGCCAGATAACACATATCTCTACGTATCTGATTGACGACTAGCCTTAATTGAAAGTTCACTCTCGTTACTAGGAGGGGTAATTAACTATAGGGGCTTGGGCCTATAGGAAACCAGAACTCAAATTATAAAGTCCTCACAAAATGAGGTCAAAATCTATAGATAGTGTCTTATCTACAAACTCATATGTCTTCCAAAGTTTACCCTGGAACTTATTATGTTAACACTCCCCCGAAAGAAAAATCAAAGCGGGCGAAGGCCGGGGCCGAATTTTTGGAGCCCATATTTATTAACAACTGAGTGTTAGCTTGAATCCACATCTACAGTCTAACTTAACCTAGTTGACATTATCCCTAAAGGAGGCTAATCAAATAAGTGAAAATAGACTACGAATTGAGTACACCAAGGGAACTAGTAATAAAACTAGACTGAAAACTCCATAGAGTGTCATTCATTGAATTTATTGAAGACATCAAAAGAGAGTTACAAAGGAGAACACAATAGATAAATCTAAAAGAAGCTAATTTCATTTTAAAAGAATCTCTTACAAGGAGTTAGACAAAAAATAGGGTGTCATATCCCCAAACATCTTCATGATGATCACCGAGGGCTTTGCAATCTTGGTCTCAAGTGTTATATTTTAAACAAGGAACTAGTAAGCCTTTATCATGTTGAGCCCAACTATCGCTGGTAGATCTTACTATCATAATGACAAGAATCTCATCAAGCTAGATAAAGTGAACAATATTGCATCAATTTGGAACACATAATAACACAGAACCAACCTAAACTATATTATGTAGCTTGAATATCCATAGTGTAATACCTTGAACATAATTACGAGCTTAGTACTCCTTCAAAATGGCTTTCATGGCCATCTTACTCACAAATACTTTTTTTTTTATTTACGGCAAAAGAGGTAATAGAGTCCATTGCTAAAGCAATAGATTATTGGTCTATAACTATTATAAAGAGGCCACTCTACCTTGCAATCTATAATAATAGTATAATAAAAAGGGTAGGACTAATCATAACGGGAAAACCCCTTAAATCAATTTCATAAATGCAGAAGAATGAAGAAGCTTTAAAAAAAGATCTTGCGGCCACCATCAGTCTGAAACAACAAGAAAAGGTGTTGATGAAGCCTTTTAGTCTTGGGGAACTATAAAGGGATCGATTTCTCTTTCCCTTCATTCCTTTTTGACCAAATGGTTGTGATAGGAAGGTGGAGCAGCTATTGGGGATTGTAGAACCATGGACCTCGAATACATTTTGTAATTATGAAGTAAGGACTTTGGCATGTAGAGAATCTAACATCCGCCAAGAGTACTGTTTACCCTAATACTAGTGTCGGGGTCGAGTCGACAACGCAAGGTTGTTTTTTAAAAGAGAAAGGGCTCAAAATCGTACAAAAATTCACCCGACGCGTGTCGATCGAAAACCCAAAATTATCGAATGGCCTCCGTTCGTGAAACAGACAACGCCGATGCGTCCAGAGCAACGATAACAGCTAAGATCGACACCCATATTGATGGGGTTCGTCGATCAACAAAAAATTTAAATTTCGCGCAGAAATCGAGGCGACGACAACGATGACGTGATGACCACTCGATGCACAATAAATTTTTTATGCCATATAATTAATTTTTTTTATTTAAAGAGAGGGAGAGAAATAGGGTTTTAAAAGTTTTTTTTTAAAATAAAAAAATACCCAATATACCTCTCACTTAACTCCTGAACCCTCATAACCCTCCCAACCGACCCCTCACTCCCACTCACGCTCATTTTCACACCAAGGAGCCACCCCCTCACGCCTCTCTTGCGATTCAAACCGGTTGGCCACCCTCCTTCGTCCAAGGTCCAAGGTAAAGCTTCTTCTTCTTCTTGTTCCTCCATTCTCCATTCTCCATTCTACTTTCTTATTCTTCTTCCTTCCCTCCTCTTCTTCTTCTCCGTTTTTCTTTTTCATTCTTCCTCCTTCAATTTCCTCCCTCATTTTCTTCCATTTTCCTCCTCTCCTCTATTCTCCTTCCTCTCCTTCATCTTCTTCTTCTTCCTCCAACATTTCTTTCTCCAAACATACAACCCTAACCCTAAATTTTTTATTTTCCAAATCCATCACTCAATCCACCCATGCCCCTTTATAAAAAATACTTCCCTACACTTCCTACACACTCCCCACCAAAAATATCCATCATCCTCCATTTTCTCTCTCTAACCTAGAGAGAGAAAATTTCTCTCTAGAAGGAGAGAGAAATTCCTTCATACATTACTCCTCCATTCCAAACATCTACCTTCACCATTGTTTCCCCATAATTCCCTTCCTAGAGAGAAAAACAAATCCACTCTCTCTCTCTTTCTCTCTCCAAAATTGGAAAGAGAGGTGTCTTCTCTCTTTAAATCTCACCCCCATTTCCTTACACCTCCTAAACCTTTCTTTATGCAAATTCTCATCTTTCCCTCTCTTTCCCACTCTTTCTCTCTCTAGAAAGAGAGCTCGCTCTCTCTTTTTCTCTCTCTAGCCTTTGTTTAATATATATATATATATATATATATATATGATTAATTAAATGGCTTAAATAATAAAAAATTATATTATGCATCGTAGGTTTCCCTCCGTCGCCGTCATTGCTTCGATCGTCGTGCACTCAAGGTATAAACCCGACATTAGCATTTTAAATTATAATTCATGAAATAAGTACTCGTGACCACTTTTGTTAGCGAGCGAGGAAACATAAGTATCCGTGACTGCTTTTATTAACAAGCGGAGAAATTCATAAGCATAAAACATAAGTAACAGTGCCCGCTTTTTTTAGCAAGTGGAAAAATTATTATATATGAAATTAAATTTAAGTACTCGTTACTGCTTTTCCAAGCAAGCGGGGAAATGTGTTTAAACAAGTACTTGAAGACCCCATGATTGCTTTTGTTAGTGAGCGGGGAATGAGACTGTGGCCGTGGTGTCACCTGACACCTACTGTAACTGCCTTTCTTGGTAGGAAGGAAGGCTTTACACACCCCGATGCAGCCCCCTATATGGGAATGACGCCAGGGTGCTGCAAAAATTTTCAACAGAACCAATGACTTAGAAAATTTCAAAAAAATTAAAATTAAAATCCACCTAAAGTTCTAAGTCAACAAAAAATAAACCTACGACACCCTAGACTCCCGACACTAGAAAATAAATATAAAAGAAATATCCAAATCAATGTGAAATGCAACATACAGTGAATCTTTAAGAGAATTAGTTATTCTCCAATAGATGGGAATCAATCCTCTTCCTCCTAGCTCCTGATTTGCACACAGCTAAGTCCCCTACCAAAGCTTCTTACATAAATGGAATGTGAAGAAATGAGCTAAGCCTCCCTTCCTATTTATAACATTGAATTCAAATTATTTACAGGCCCCACCACTTAGGATCCCTTTGCTAAAGGATAGAAAAGGTACACCTGTAGGCCCCGCCAGCCCAGGATCCCCTTGCAATAAGACAAAGAACGTATGCCTACGGGCTCCACCAGCTTAGGATCCTAAGATGTCATTTCGAGTCTTTAGCCTTGGATTCCTACTAGAGTATTCACCAGTAGGTGGAATACTAACGTAAATACACCTAAATATGAGTAGTAATTATCATAAAAGGGGAAGGTAAAAGTAAAACAATTATTTATATTTTTAACAAAATGCATTTACATTAATTATAAACATGTAATAAACCCCCTGCATATCCCCGATAATTTTATGGTTAAACGCTTAGTAATAAAATGAGAATCGTCTGTTACATTGCAAGTCACGGGTGCTCTATATAGCATGCGTGCCAGCTGTTAAAGTTAGGCATCTTGTACAACCCGTAAACACATGTCTTCAAAAAGAAACAAAATAGCGTAATTTTATGTGTCACAATTGTACGATCCCTAATTAAAGTATACACATCATGCCAAATCACTAAAAAAGTGTCACCTACGAGCAGAAGAATTTGATAGGTGACATGTGATGAACTCAAACATATAATATATAATAAGCAATAAATATAAAATGTCTGCGGGGTTATAGGAGACCCGTCATATATGCAGAATGTTATCTACGTACATGATTTTATATAAGTACAATGAATGTGAGCACTTACGATCTATTGAAGAAGACCCGTCATACACCCAATGTATTGACCTCAAGCAAAATGTCAAATGGCTACAATGAATGCGAAGCCCTATGAGTTATTATAGAAAATTCATTATATACCAGTATGTCAACCACAAGAAAAGTGTAGAATAATACTACAAATACAAATGCCTATGACCGGCGGTAGAAGATTGGTATGTAAAGCAACTCAGCCACAAATAAGGGTGTCCTGTCTGTGGTGGATACAATTATCTACAAGCGATAACAGGAGATTCGTTAGTGCACACATTCCACCTGCAGAAAGCAAGTAGTGCACGACAATCTACCTATACGAAACGGGCAAATACAAAAGGCTGCGACAAATACGAGTTCCTACGTGCCGCAGTAGAAGACTCGTCCAATGTCCAAAATTTTCTCCCGCACAGCACTGTAATTTGTATACACATAGGTATATAAAAGGGGATATATAAAATCACCCGCAAGGGCCCTAACAAGCATGTTATGGGAATGCACATGACATCTAGGGATGCTATGCGAGACAATAAGTTTGAATCTGATCCTCCTAAGCATGAAAATAGGAGTCGACAAGGTTCAACAAATAATTATAAAATGCACCCAAACACTCGCATGGGCCCTGACGAGCATGTTATGGTAACACACACGTCTAGGGATGCTATGCGGGTCAATAAGTTTGAACCTGATCCTCCTAAGCAGGTAAATATGAGTCAACAAGGTTCAACAAATAGTTACAAAATGCTTCCAAACACCCGCATGGGCCCCGACGAGCGTGTTATTGAACACACGTGACGTCTAGGGATACTGTGTGGGTCAATAAGTGAATTCAAATTCAAACCCTATCCTTCTATACGGATCAATAGGAGTCGATAGAGTCCGAATCATAAAATAAATATAGGGTTGTGATGACCAGTATATTTATTTTGATACATTCATATTAGATCTTCAAGAACTATAATTAAGAGAATTCACTCACAATGGCACAAAGTCTATGAAATCTGATCCTCTGTCGATAACTCGATAGAGTCGACAAGGTTCAAGTCATAAATGAAAATGATCCCAAAGTACACCCTGATGATGCCTGTGTTGAATGCAAATCTCAACCGGAGGGGTTAACTCCGATCATTTCAAGTACCTCCCAAATATCCAAATACTTACAAAATCCAAAAAACCTAAAAATATTTAAAATGGAAATCTAACCATAAACCACTTAAAGCAAAATCCATCCACCCTCCGCAATAGTTTATCGAGGTAGACAAATTGAAATTTACTTCAGTTCATATTGAGCTAAATGCCTAGTCAAAAATATCACTAGGATCCATTCTCAAATAATATCCTCCTAATAAAGACATGGTACGTGTTCTCTGACCGGCGGTTTTGCCGCCAAATGGCACCGCAGGATAAACGGTTATGACCCGAGGCCCTCTGAACCGAGTGATTTTGCCACCAAATGGCACCATGAAATACCGGTTATAGCTAGAGCCAATACGTTCCTTACTAAAATCAAATCCTTGAGATATGAAGCAATAGGATATGATTGATAGGGAACAAAGTCATCTATTAGGTAAGGTGGATTCAAATTTATCCCCTTAGATAAATACTCACCCCAGGTTTATAAGGTCCCCATGGACGAAACAACTCATGGCTGTCGACAAGGATCCTTCTGTTAGGTTGGGTCGACTACCTCCTCTAACTAAGTATACCAGAGACCACGATGGCTCGGAACCATGGGATCTTGATGGGGTCTATCATTCATTCTCCCACCATCTGTTTTAAGTGCAAGATGGTAAAATTTCTATTTTAAATATCAAATCTTCATATTTCCAAACATCCCAAACTCATGCCGCTACTATATGCTAGATAACACGTATCTTTACGTATCTGGTCGACAATTAGCCTTAATCGAAAGTTCTCTCTCGTTATTGGGAGGGGTAATTAACTATAGGGTCTTGCGCCTATAGGAAACCAGAACTCAGATCATAAAGTCCTTGCAAAATGAGGGAGAAATCTCTGGGTAGTGTCTTATCTACAAACATATATGCCTTCCAAAATTTACCCCGGAAATAATTCCGTTAAAACTCCTCCCGAAAGAAAAGCTGCAACAGGCGGAGGCCAAGGCCGAATTTTTGGAGCCCACAAGTACTTGGTATTAGAGAAACATCCACAGAGTGTAAGAAAAAAATGACTAAGCACAAAGAAAAAGACGCTTCTTCATCTATAGTGTGAATTGTTCCTTTTTTCCTTCTTTCCTTTTCTCTCACTCGAATGCTTCTCAATGGTCCACTGCCTGAAGCAATTTTTTTTTGGTGGGAAGAAAGATGAGCGCTTGAACCTAGCTCATCAAGAATCTCAAAGCTATTTCCAACTAGTGCACTACACACATTCAAGAATGCACTACAGCAACTCTTCCTATTAAATTTTATGCAATTATCCAGAGTTTCAATCCTAAGTTCAACATCAAATATTTCCTTCATAAGGAATCCCATAAGCCAGAATTAAGACGAATGTAAATAAAAATTGGAAATGAATAAGAACCTATAATGACCACAACTTGGAAGGTGTTTGCAGGAGATTTCTTATACAAGTAGAGAACTCTAATACATTAATCACTGACTCACTTTTTGGCTCTTTGAACTATATGAACTTGTCTTGGTAGAATCTATTCCTATCAGTCTATATAGTGGAAGAATAATCTAATTAAAAAAAGATAATAATTCATTTCCATTATGCATATTAACTGTCAGGCAATGTAGTGCAAAGTGCAAACTCACCTGTCAAACTTTGCAAAGACTGCTGTAGCTCCCAGCAAGCCATTACTGCTTCCCTGGCATGCACATGAACATGCTGTTGTAGCTGTTCTTTCAATGAACAGAGTAACAAGGCATAGTACCTCTGTCCAAAGCATAAATGTGAGTCAGAAACTAAAACTTATACAATAAAGGAATGTATTTTTTATATCTCATATTTGTAGAAGCATAAATTGTTTATCAGATAACTTCAAAACAGCCATGTTAGTTAAGTTTCATTTGAAACCATCCAAAACTCATTAATATTGTTTATACTGATTTCAGGAGTTTTTGCCCGAACTTAGAAGTTCAGTGAAGTTTCACCGAAAACTCATCAGAATGAAATTTCACTAAAACTTTCGAGTGATCGTCAAAGTTTTATTTTATCAATAAGATACCGTTAAACTTCATGTCTAAAATTTAACCTTCAATTAGATGATTTTTTTTTATTTCATATATTTAATATACCTTTTCGAATATTTTATTAAAAAATAAAAAATAAAAACTGAAACTGAATCCTGAAACAGATGAAACAATCGAAGCAACAAAACCTAGACAACAACCATGTTCAATTGAGTTTTTTCTTCTTTTTTTTTTTTTGTTCAAAAATACATAGAGATTGTTCTTTATCTCTTTTTGTGTGGGGGTATATGAATTCCACATACGTTTAGATATCTATCAGAAATCAGAGGCAAAGGTTCATGAATATAAATTAAGCATCAATACAGCAATGGTAACACCGATATATTTTACACAAATCAAATCAGAATTGCTGTTTTACGTTGTCGCACAGGCTCCCAACTGTTCTGATAAACTTAGTTTCCTTGTCTTTATGGATAATGTTGTAATTTTACCCGTCTGTAGAGTGAAGAAGAGTTCACCCTCACAGCACGTCTGAAAACACTTTTAACATCATAAATTTAGCATTTTAAATTTTTTCTCTGTACTACCATTGAATGTTAAATTGGCTGCTAAGACTTTTGGCATTTCTTATGGTCAAATATTTAATTTGGATTATAACTTATTTTTCCAGACAATAATACCCAGATTAATCTAATATATTTTTAATGTCAATAAGTTTTTCCATTATTTATTGTCTAAATGTTTATTTTTTTCCTGAAAAATTGATGTAAACATGTCTTTTAACATAATTTTGCTTTCAAACATGTTGGTGTCGGGAGGTGATCCTATGTTGGTAGAGTTCTTTGAGTTTGATTGCCCTTGGCTTAGGGTCGTATCTTACATATTAACTAATAAAGAAATAAGACCATCTCCAACCGAAAAACTCATTTTTCACTCCAAAATGCAGTGACATTTCAAAATGTAGTAATTCATCACCAACCGAACTTTATTTCTTAACAACAAAAAAAGAATATTTCGCATATATTTTTTCTCAACCGAACTCCACACGTGCGAGCATTTCTCTGTCTTCAATTTCTCTATTTCCACCAAAAAATGCGTTCGTGAACAGTGTGATGCCAATATTAGCACTGCACTGTTCTCAAACACGAGAATGGAGCGTGTTTTACCGTTAGATTAGAGCAGGTTGCGGATGCCAAATACAGATATGGAGTTCGGTTGGAGATGACCTAAGTGGACAACATCTAAGCTGAGTAGTTTTTTTTTTTTTTTTTTTTTTTTTTTAGAGGGAAGGATTTCAACTCTAAAGTTAGTAACTAAGAGGGATTTTTCTAATATATGTCAATGATAAATTATTATGTAATATTTGACTAAGAGTGGTTAAATCAATCACAATGGGGATTATGCATCCTATGCTAATAGACAAGACTTTAGTCATACTCATACTACAATATAAACCTTTAGAATCATTGCCTTTTCAAGTTTTATGGATCATTGAGAAGATTGATATCAATGCAACAAAAGGGACTACTCAAATTAAGATAAGTTATAATTTCTATTAAAGCATAAATATATGATTAAATAAATAGAGGGGGAAATTTTGGATAGTCCTTCAACCCTAATGGATTTGATCAAGTCATCTTTGTACGCTATGGAAACGTGATTCAAATTAATCATTAATTCCTCTGAGAGATTCTTACATAGATAAAAATGAGTTCAAAGGTAAAAACAATTATTTATGGATTGTTAACTTATTAAAGTTATTACATTTGCCTTGCATTTATAATAGACATAAGTTGTAGTTATTATTTTAATATATCCTCATTATTAATGATTGTCTCTTTTATTACTCTATTATACTGTCTATATATAATTCATACCAACGTCAAAATCGATTAAGTAGAAATATGCCTTTTATGGTTTTTTTTATGATATTAGAGACTTCATCCAAACCCCTTCTGTCCTCTCTCTTTGTCTCATAAGATATCTCCAAAAAACACTTGAGCTAAGAGTCCTAATCTGTCAACCTTAAAATCTCTTTTTCTTCTCTAGAAACAATATAGCCACCTTCTCCCTCGTTGATCACTTTTTTCTATTAATCCATAAGCCAGACTCTACAACAAAACCACAGCTCCCTCAGCTAAGTGATCTCCCAAGCACACTTTCTCACACCAGCTCTATTAGCCTTGCAACCACCATAGTGAATTATCTCTTCTTGAGATTTATTGACACTCCCATTCTCATAGCCGTTTATGATTTCTTTCTCCAATCCCCTTCCCTAATAGTTTTTTTGATGCAGGACTGAAATGACTAAGCGATGTTAGAAAAGAACCTTGCACAATTTAATTTAGAGAGCTTCATTAACTAAAATACTTGTAGTGATTAAACGATGAAATAAAATAAAAGAGAGATGAGTCTAGCTTAGGCCAAGTAACACGACTAGAGGTTAGGATCACAAAATAATCAATGAATCAAAACATAACATATATGAAAGATTTCCAACAAGAAATCCCTACGCTAACAATGAGATTGTTTGCTACGAAGAGTCCTTCACTCACTTTCGAGATACTAGGCTCAGCGGAGATACTTAACACGGCCTTAATGAATCAATTAAAACCACAGGTTGGGGTAAGAGTTAGATAGGAAAAGATTTAGGGGAAAGATTCACCTTGCTTAGGATTTGGAAACAATCTGCCATTGGACGGAAGACAGTTGCTCATCAATAGCTTCAGTGAGGATGAAGACGATCCTCTCCACGTAGTCTTCTACAATTTGGTCAATTTCAAGGTTGAGGTTGAAGAATGGTGAGTTGAGAATGTCGACGTGGCCTGATCATCGTAAACGAATCTGAGATCAAGTTTCGGATCTGCCATGCATGGGAAGAGAAGTTTGTAAGGTGGGGGAGGGGAAGTGGTGTGATCTCTTCTCTCTTCCTTCCTTAGATGAAGCTTCAAGCCAAGAATAAAGGTGGAAAGGGGTAGGTGGGTGGTCGGCCAAGACTAGGGGAAGAAGCTTCTTCCAAAAATCTGAAATAGAATTTCAGATTTTAGTGAGAGAGGATTAGGGTTTGAAATTTGAATTCTAAGTAAGGGAAAAGAGGAAAAATTACTCCTTAATGAGGGACTAAATTTATGTCCCTAAAAGGATAGGAGTTAATGTGGGAGAGAGAGAGGAGAGAAGGAAGGGGGAGGAGACATGAGTATGTAGGATAGGGCTTAGGCAAAGGAATTAAAGCTTGCTTTAATTGGGATCTAAAATTAGGAAGAAGTAATTTAAATCAAATCAAATTAGAAATTTAATTATATTTAATTTAATTAACTTTCATAAAATATGAATTCTTAATTAGGAAACAAATTCAAATTCAAATTAGTTTGAATTTTGAATTCAAATTTGTTAACAAATTAAGAAGGTTAAAATAGGAAGGGCTTTGATTGCAAGATGGAATTAGTGGAGCCAATGGAAGGAGGAGGGTTATGCCTTGTGGTCGGCGGCTTGTGTAGTAGGGAAGAGGGTGTAGGGCCGGCAGTTAGGGGTGGACGGGAGTGGTGGCCATTGGCTTGAAGGAGGGAGAGGGTAGACCGGTCGGCTTTGTGGGTGTGGTGTTGGTTTGGCCGAGGAGAGGAAGTGGGAGGGGATGCCGGCGGTTGGGGAAGGGAAGGAGGGGTAAGCCAACGGTTTGTAAGGGAGAAGACAAACAAGGGAGAGGAAGGAGAAGATCGACCATGAATCCATATGCTTCTTGTGGTTGGTGGGTATTACGATGCCCTTACCTAGGGACTTCAATCTTCAAGAGCTCACAAACTCTCCCAAAAACACACAAGAGCATAAATTTTCATGTAATATTATTCATTATCCTCCAATAAGAAGAAGGTGGCCTTTAAATAGCCTCATTACAATGAAAGAAAATAAAAGACCAACTTGTCCCTAGGTCGTACACATGACTAGGCCCTCAAATGAGGGTATAAATGAAAAATGCAATAATAACTAATAAAACAAAATAAACTAATACAAATAATTTTAATACAATGAAGATAAAAAATAAAGCGGCGCATCATGGCCATAGATTGACGGACATGCCTCCAGTAGACCCTCCATGATCGGATGTCCTCATCATTCTCCCGGGGTGGAAAAAAGCTCGACGCCGTTGAGTATGCATCCTGGGTATTCTCGTAAATTTCTAATGCATCTGGATTAATCTGCTGGAACTCCTCTCGCTCTAGCTAGGTGTCCCCTGACTCTGGCTTACCTCTCGATCTAATCAGATACCTTCTTCGTCCACCCTCTTTTGTGGAAATGATATCATCACTCAGGATCATGTCAACCTTCTCCGCAATAGGTATTTTGGGAATATTTGAGAGTGGAGGTAAGGGTTCTCACAGGGTGGGGTCAAACAAGGCTCATTTTAAAGTGGATTTGGTGGGTTGAACTATGGATCCTAACAGACTACTAAATCTTTTATATTAAAGGAGGGATTAATGTTGAATTATGTATGTAGATCTACCATGTAAGTATTGTCATTGATTTTCTTGATTATTTTGAAAGGTCCCCACTTTTAGCATATAACTTCTTAATAGTTCCTTCTGGGAACCGTTCCGAACGAATCCGCACCATCACTGAATCACCAACCTCAAAAGTTTTAAATCTTCATTTTAAATCAGCATGAAGTTAATAGTTAATATTGCTCTCTTCAATTTGGTGTGCAATTTTCTTTTGCAGTTCATGCAAATGCAATGCAAATGAGGATGTAGACTCAGAAATCCTATACTTAGAACAAATGGGTATGAGATTTAGAGGCTGTCTAGGTTTGAACCCATGAACAATTTCAGCAGGACTTAAGACAGTGGTGCGGTTCATAGAATATTATAGCAAATTCAGTTGTGGGAACTTTGGAATCTTAATCTTTATGTGTTCACCTACCAGATGTTACAAATCTATTTTTGGATTATGATTTTGATGAT
>NW_021319658.1:981576-998501 GCF_001605985.2 Dendrobium catenatum | reverse complement strand
TCTGATTTGCTCGCAGTTCTGCCTCCGCGTTTACAAGAAAATACCAGCACGAATCCGGACTAAAGCCTCATGAGCAGTCACCCCGTTTCGGGACGATATAATATGCGTATCGGGCTATGAGGATTAAGACAATTTTATTAATTTGAACTTTTGTTCGTCCACGACAGCTACGAACTCCTGCAGCAAGCAAACAGGACATTGGTAGTATCAAAAATGAAGTTCATGAAATCAATACCAATGTTATGTTGATGCCTCCACTTCAACCTATTATGATGGCATTCCCCTCCTCCGAAGAATAGAGAATGAGCGATGATTATTTCCTATGTTTTGTGATTTGTGTTTGCTTTAGTGTTTGTGTATAGTGTTTGTTCTAGTTGTGTTTGTTTGTCATTGTTTTAAACTTTAGTGTATTTTTGTTTGTATTTGATATTATGAATGAGTCATGTGTAATCGTTTTCATAAATAATCAATATATTGTTGTAGTGTGATTTTAGATTTTGGATTGTTTTTGAAATGATGTTTAGTTCTTATGAATTTCATTTAGCTCTATTTTACCCTAATTGTGCTTAAATTAGATTATGATTTGAGATTAATTACATTAGAAAATCTTGTGCTTTCTAACTTTAAATATCTGTTTATATAACTTGTCATAATTAGAATTTTAATCTCATGCTATTCTTAGTAGCCTACTATAAAGTTAATATTATTATTGCTAATTTAGATGTTTCTTATTTGTATTCTTTGCTCAAGTGATATTTATGCACTTAAAAAAAATTAAAATTTTTAGAATATTGATCTTGGAAAGAATTAGGTTTTCAATTACTCTTAAAATTGTACAAAGGTACAAAAATCAAAAAGGAATGCAGCAAATGTCGCCAAAATATGAAAAAGAGGCAAAAATTAGTCCAATGTAAAAGATGCACAAAAATGTGCCAAAAATTTAAAAAAGATGCGCAAAGCGCCACATGTGGTAATTCTCTTCTTTCCAATATTCTTTCAATCTCTTAAATCAAATTGATTTATGTTCATTTTATATTCTATTGAACTTTGAAATATAGAATTTTTATTCATTCTCTTGTAATGAATTTTCTATATTCTCAATGTCTAAATTTGAATCATATTTTTGATAAAATTTTTCTTAACTTACAATGTTATATCACTTCTTTAAATTTGTATCATATAATTTACCTAAGTTATTAGTTTTTAGATTGCATCATTATGTCAATCACATTTAGAATTTAAATTTTCAAAATGAATTTCATATAATTATTTACATTTTTTGTCTATTTCTTCTTCACTTTTGTTGTTGTCAAAAAGGGGGAGAAATTATTGTGTTTTTGTGTTGTATGTTTTGTTTGTTTGCATTTTTTTTTTTGTGTAGTTACTTTTATTTGTTGCAATTTGATTTTGTGTATGACTTTTGTTAAATTTTTTTTAAAAAAACAAAAATAATATTGCTATAGCTTCAAAATGTCTTCCTTATTTTCATGTATTCATCAATTCAGAGGAGTTAAGGAAGATTTGTTAAATTGAAATTATACAAAAATAATTGTATTTTTCGCATCATCAAAAAAGGGAGAGATTGTTAAAATAGTTGCTATTTGCATGCTTTACATTTTTGCAACTTGATAGTTTTGATGATTCCAAAAGATTGTTCAAATGTTAGTTATCTTCTAACAATTTTAGAAGATTTTTATTTTTCTCTTGTGTGTACTAACATTTCAAGAAAATCAAACATCCAGACTACGAAGACTTCAAATCAAATTCAACATGAGATACTTTGTGAATTTGAAGCTTGTACTTTTACTTTGAATTAAATTTGAAAGGGAGTGATTGTAATTGAGTGAAATAAAAACATACACACACACATAAAGAGATCATATAAAATTATACTGATCGTACGGGACGATTAGAACATTATCTATATTCTCAGCACAAGAACGGAATAGGAACTGCTTGAAAAATTTCTATAGTCCTATTTGTCCGGGACGAAATTAATTATTATCGTCCAGTGACGATCTGGTTCTCTGTATAATATTTTATTCCAGACAAAAATTAATTATCGTCAGAAAACGAGTTGCTCTTCTGTAAATTATAGTCCAGACGAAAATATTATAATCGTTCCAGGACGATCTGGTATCTGTAAAAATTTTGTCAAGACGAACCTAAATTTTCGTCCAGACGACTTAACGACTTAGAACGGTTTTTCACAGTTCTCTAAGAAGACCTATGAATAACCGTTCGTACCGGACGAATTTAATTTCGTACGGGACGATCAGGTGTAGAAAGACATTTTGTAGCACATATACAAATAGGGTCGTTCAAAGCGTTTAAGTCAAAATGTCAGACGATCCACATCGTATAGGACGATCACTACGTACATAATTTGAAATTTGCATGTTTTGGTGTAGTTTTTCTTTTTACTTTCTGAATAAATATAGTCCAAAATATATAAACTGCATCAAATCTTTTTGTTCATTTGATCTTCGGCCTTTTAAGAGAATAGCTAAGGAGAGTGTTGTGTGTGCATTCAAAGGAGGATTCCTACACTAGAGCGTTTAAGGCTTCACTTGGAGTTCAAATAAGTAGAATCTCTACTTGTGAATTGGGATTACTTCACTCTTTCTTTCTTCCTTCTATAGAGTATTTTGTGAGAAGATCTGTCAAGGAGATCCGGTTCACTCCGACACTTGGAGAGTGTGAATAGCCAAGGTCACTTCCTACACGACTTAGAGAGTGTGAACAACGAATAGGGATTCTCTGCCCACACTAGGATGAGAGTGAAGACGTGAAGTCTCCTGCCCTACTAGTTTAGGGAGTGTGAGAAGACAGTACGTTTAGTCTGCCAACACTTCTGGCGGATTGTGTAAAAGAGGACTGGTTCCTTTGCCGCACGGGTATGGTGGAAAGAGGTGTTGTTAAAGGCTTCTCCGTCCTCTGCTTTGGTGCAAAGGAGTAGTCCTATTGTGTAATTAAGTGCATATTACTCAGAGATGCTTGCTCTGGGAGTGAGAGTAGCTGAGGTGACTGGTTTAAGAGGCGCGAACAACTATAAATTCTAGTTGTCATTTTACTTTTACCAGTTTTACTGCTTCTGCATTTATTTTTAATTTTAAACAATACTCTGCTGGTTAAAATTACGTGTTAGAGAATAACTTTATAACAGAAAAATTTTCATTTCGGTTCAACTTAAATTCAAAGAGGGATTAAAATTTTTAAACTACCAATTCACCCCCCTCTTGGTAGCCTTGGGACATTAACTTAAGCTTAACAACCTAATTACTAGATTCAACAGATTAGATGGAGCTGTCAGTGATCCATCCATATTTTGGCTTATTGGATCCGACCATTTACACCCATTCAGACTTCAGACTTGAGCTATGGGGATGTGCTTCCTAATGCTAAATCTAGTGAAGTTGGTAGATTTAGAGTCTGTCGTTGAAGATTTAGAGCTAATGTATATTTAGTAGTTGTTCGTGACTCCTTCCTACTGGCACTTTGATTCTTCGGTCAATTAGGAGAATTTGATAGACTACGATCATTTGAATTTGTCGAGTCAAATTAGCCTTCGTAACTCCTACAGTCCCTACTGACTGGTTGATGAAGTGGAGGTTCCTTTATTATGGCCTTTCTTATGGCATGTTGAGTAGATGGAGATGCCAGCGATTCAACCATATTTTGGCGTGTTAGATCTGACCTTTTACACCCATTCGAACCTTAAGCTTCAGGATGTTGAAAAAATTTAAGTTGTTTCAGCTCAATTTGTTAGAGTGTGTAGTCACAAAAGTCACTTTCTTGACTTTCAAATCTTAGTACGTTTGAAAAGGTGGTTCCTCGAATTTTTTAAAGAACACCTGCATATACTTTGAAAAAGAAGATTGTTGTATTCTTCAGCATGAAAGAGTATTGATGTTGATAATTTTAAATATTTATTCGGGGATCTCGACATTCAGCGTGATGCCAACACGAATAAATATTTAAAATGTCTCCTGTCTTTTAGGGACATTCTAGAGCAAAATAAATTTGGAATTTTGAGGTTTTAAATATTTATTTGGGTATCTTGGTGCATAGTACGATGTCAACCCAAATAAATATTTAAAATGCCCTCTATCTTGCAAGGAGATTTTTATATGCTTTGTATTTCAAAATTTAAAATATTTATTTCAGGGATTTTGACATGCAGCGCGATGTCAACCCGAATAAATATTTAAAATACCCTCAGTCTTATGGGGGATTTTTGAAATTCAATCTTATAACACAAGAGAATTTCAAAATATGAAATGACTATGTGATAACAAACAAGTACAAAATACATATTACATTGAACATAAAATGTTTTGGGGTAATTTTATGCGTAATACTTCTTCAGGTGTCGACCGTTGAATTGCAGCATAAGCCTCTGACCTTTCAGGTCGGTTAACTGATAAGCTTCTCCTTGAAACACCTTCTCGATGATAAAGGGGCCCTCCAAGTTGGAAGTGAACTTGCCATCAACTTTTTGGTGTGAGATGATTGGCCTTCTCAGTACCAGGACCAATTCTCCTTCTTGAAATGCCCGAGGGCACACCATATGATCGAAGGATTTTACCATTTTTTCTTAATAGATTTCTAGATTTTATTGAGCTAGTAGTCTAACTTCAACGAGTGCATCAAGTTATTCCACTCTCAAGCGAGCATTTTGTTCTTGAGTGAGATCGTTCTAGATTGCTACCCAGAGTGACGGTAGTTTAACTTCTTGTGAAAATACTGCTTCAACTCCGAACACCAATGAATAAGAAGTGGCTTTGGTTGGCATTTTGTAGGTTGTACAATACGCCAATAGCGCTTCTTCCATCTTCGTATGCATCTCTTTTGTTCTTGGTGAGAATCTTCTTTAACAATTTCACCAGTATTTTGTTGAAGGCTTCCGCCAAACAATTTGCTCTTGGGTTTTATATTGATGAATATCGCCAATCGATCTTGTGTCGATCAACGAACTTGTAAATTTTGGTGCTTTTGAATGTCGCTCGGATGTGACTTCTTTAAATAGAGTTGCTTTTGCCCACTTTGAGAAGTAGTCTGTTGCTATCTTACTTTTATCGAGGCCCAATCAATGAGCCCTTCAGCAGCGCTCTGCTTTCCTTTTTTGTTTACAATTGATCATATTTGAGAATTCAACTCTGCTGCCAAAATAAAATGGTGTCCCGCTGAAGATGGAGGATCTATCAGCCCGATTATATTAATGCTCCAACATTCAAATGGCCATGACGCTATTGTGGGGTGCAGTGGATTTTGCGGTTGATGTATAACATCATCGTGAATCTGACACTCTTGGCACCTCTTAGTGTTATCGATACAATCCTTTACCATTCTTAGCCAATAATAACCCATCCTTTGATTTTAATCGTCATCTTGGGACCTGATTGGTGGCTCTACAAAGTCCTTTATGAACTTCCGCTACCACTTTATCAGCTTCTCGGATTCCTAGGCACCTTAGCCACATCTGATCGAAACACGTCGATATAATGTGTTGTTAACAAACGCATATAGTAATGCTCTCTTCCTGATTTGAGCAGCTAATGACTTGTCCGTTGGTAGTTTACTTTTTTGAAGTAGTTAATAGAAGGCTACCTCCAGTTATCTTCTTCTTGAACATCTAGGAAATTTCACCATGATTCTGAAGCTTGACTAGACTTGCGTATTTTCTTAGGAACTTGTTCTTTAGATTAATCTTCAAGATCAACTAGTTAGGGAGGCTGAGGATCAACCAGAGTTGTATCCTGCTAGCTTGAACTTGGTATTCCTTCTACCTGCAGGAGTTATAAAAGTGCTGGCTCTAAGACCCGGCAATTGTTCACTATAATTATTATAGGCCATTTATCATCCATATTCGTCATTTATTTAGCCAATTTGGCCAGGTAATCAGCTTTTCTATTTTGACCTCGTGGAACTTAAGCTAATTTAACAATTGGAATTTGCTTCATGAGCTCGAGAACTCGTCGATAATAATTAGCCAACTTAAACTTAGTGATTTTGTACTCCAAATACTTGATTTATAACAAGTTAAAAATCACCAAAAATTTAGAGATTTCAGATTTTAATGTTGATTGCAATCTCTAGTCTTATTATTAATTCTTTATATTCATCCTCATTGTTGATTCGATGTTCATTCAAGCTGAAAGAAAATCTTATTATGCCTCCCTCCGGTGTTACGAAAATGAGTCCAATTCTGGCTTGAGCTTTTTCCAGATTTGGAGGCCGAGCACCCTTAATTGACGATGCTCCATTGAAGTACATTTCCCATACTCATAGCATTACCTCCTCTTTGACATTTATGATCTGCTCGGTAGAAAGATCATCGTCGAGCGATGAATCCACAGGGATAGGATGTGCAGCGAGAAACTCTGCAAACACCTACCCTTTCACTACCTTTTGCGAGATATATGTGATATCAAATTGCAGGAATATCACTGCCCACCTAACCAGGCGACTTGTCAATGTTGGTCTTATCATCAAGAACTTCAGCGGATCAATCTTTTGATATCAAGGTGATTTTGTGAGACAACATATAATGACAAAGTTTATGAACTGCAAAAATCAAGGTCAAGCAATACTTCTCAATTGGAGAGTAGCGTATTTCTGCTCCAATCAATCTCCGACTGATGTAATAAAGCGCATTCTCCTTGCCTTCTTTATTGTGTTAGGCCAATAATGCTCCTGGGGACTCTTCTAGTGCTGTCGTATATAATATAAGAGGCTTCCATGAAATTGGCGCTACGAGAATAAGAGAATTTAACAAGTATATTTGATACTGTCAATTGCTTCCTGACACTCTTTGTTCCACTTGAAACGAACATCTTTCTTTATTAACTTTGAAAATGACTGGCACATACCTGACAGATTCGATATAAACCACCAAATGAAAGTTAGTTTCCCTTGCAAGGAGTGGAGTTATCGCAGGTTCTTTGGAGGTGACATCTCCATAATTGCCTTGATCTTGTTGGGGTCGACTTTGATTCCTAGATGAAGAATGATGTACCCCAAAAAATTTTCGGAGGAGACCCAGAAAGTTCACTTGAGAGGGTTCATTTTTAGATCATACTTTTTGATCCTCTCGAACATAATTCTCAAGTCATCTAGGTGGTTTTTCGGTCCATGCTCTTAATGACCAAGTCATCTACATAGCATTCAACCTTTTAATGAATCAACTCATCAAATAAACAAATCATTACCCGTTGATATGTTGCACTAGCTTTCTTTAGGCTAATGGGCATAACTTTATTGCAAAATATTCCTATAGGTGTTTTGAACTATGTATGCTTTTCATCTTCATTCTTCATTTTGATTTGGTTGTAGCCCGACTATCCATCCATGAATGATAACATATCATAGTTGGAAGTGTTGTCAACTAGAAGTTATAATACAGGGAGTGGAAAGTCATCTTTCGAGCACGCCTTGTTGAGGTCTCTGAAGTCGATGCAGTTGCAAATTTGGTCATTTTTCTTCTTTACAGGGACAATATTGGTAATCCAGTTGACTTACTTTTCTTTACGAACAAATCCTGCATCTATGAGCTTATTCGTTTCTGTAATAACCTATTCTTTAATCTCCAATCTCATGTTTTTTGGAGCTTGTTTGACAGGTGTTGCATCTAGTTTGATAGCTAATCTGTAAACTGCTACGTCAGGGGATAAGTCGGGCATTTTAGCATATGTCTTGGCAAAGCAGTCATTGAATTCACAGAGAAGCTTCTTCATTTCTTCCATTTGCTATTCTGTCAGAAGGGAGCTAATGAAGATTGGGTGAGGGTCTTCCTTAGTCCCCAAGTTGATATCCTTTAGCTCATCCATAGTAGCAGCCTTTCCACCATCTTTTAGTTCTTCTGGTGCAGGCTTGGCTTCTACGGGTTGATTATCATAAGCATCAACTTCGTACATCTCATCACTATCATCATCGGATTTTATTTTCTCAAATGTGATTGCTTGGCAAGTCTCATTCATGAGGTATTTTTGCTTGATGAATCTGATACCTTTGTATGCAGCTATATATTTTTATCATAATGGATGCAGATTCCTTCCAAACTAGAGGCCCAGACATGTACGAAGTTTTCGTTTAGTGGCATGAATATTAATTTGCTTTCTTAGCATTCTTTGAATAACCTTGGTATTACACCTAGGTAGCCTCGTAAGAAGTAACTCTTCAGAATCGAGGAGCATACAATACTAGTCATGATTCTCTTCTTTGTACATTCGCATAGAATACAGCACATTCCCTAGTGCAGTCCTCTTTTTAAGAGGTAGATAAAGTGTGGTGAGTTCTTCAACCTTATGTACCACACGTGGAATGATTTCTTTGAAGTGTTGTAGTGGAATAAGTGTTATTATGAGTACGCTATCTGAGATTGACAGGCTATCTATTCTTCTGAAAAATACACCCTGCACCATGTTCATGTAGATAGAGTCGTAGTCATAATCATCATTTGAGTATTCAACCTCCCTACTCCATTTGGTTGTAGACTGGCATACTTTTTTATATTTTGTAGAGATGACATCATCTTCATCTGTGTCACTCCAAAGATGAGGCACATGTTTCCTTTCTTTGTGAATAGTCAACCCCTTTGGAAAGAGTCGACATTGTCTTCTTTCTCCCCTCACACTTCTGACCTTCATGTTCGGGCTGTTTTGTAGCCTTTGAATTTGATGCCTCTAAGGCTTTTGCTTCTTTGGCATAAAGTATATATCATCTTCATATATCATTACTATATGCACTACGAAGGGTTGGATATCACCAGAGATCTTGAATTCTTCTCCATCCCTAAGATATTTCATGCACTGGTGTAATGTTGATGGGACAATATCGTATTCATGCAGCCAAGGGCGAGCTAGTAGCTCCTTGAATGAAGTGTCCGAATCAATTATATGGAATTTGGCTTCTATATGAAGTTCCCCAAATACAAGAGGGAGCATAAATGATCCAAGGGTTTTTTGTCCTTTCTCGTTAAAACCATGTACAATCAACTTATCTTGCCCAAGATGTTCCACGTCGAGGCACAACGATCTGAATGCTTTCAGGCTCATGAGATTTATGGATGACCCAAGATCAATCAAAACCCGACTGATCATCATACCGTCGCTCTCCGCTGTAATATATGAAGGATGGTTATGATATGTCATTCCAAGTATCAAATTATCCTTAGAAAAGGTAATTATTGGCTCATTTCGAGCTTCCAAGTCCTCAGTCAAGTTACGTTCAGCAAAATATGCCTCATATCTTTTAGGGTCCTTGAGATCTTGGATTAAAGTCCCCCGAAGGTCTTTAGACATCACGAGGGTGTTGTATGTGCTGAGTTGTGTTAGGATCTTCCTCAAGTGGGATAAGATATTGTAATCTATCCCCTTAGCTGAAACTACTTTCTTTTTGGAGTCTTCGGGGATAATATCTTTATTGATAATTATATTCTTCCCCTTGTCTTTATTAAGAGCCCCCTTCTTAAGTGGAGGTGGTAATACCTTGCCACTTCTCAACTGCACCTGGACCACCTCATATGATTTAGACTTATTTAATGAAATATTCTCCTCAGAGTCGTCTATTGGCATCTTGAGATTCACCTATAGACTCAGAATCGTCCCCTAATTTCACCCGCTCCATTTGTGATGCTATGATTGGATATGAATCTTCATCATTTAGAAAACATAGATCTTCTTCTAAATTGTATTCCATTGATGACACCATTATACATGACTCAAGGGCCGCTTCTTCAGTGTATTTCTCCCTATCTGATATCTTTAATGTCACCGAGATGACTCGGCATGTCTCCATAGGAAGGGATTCATCCCCAGCTTCTTCATTTTCATCTATTTTGAGCTATGTCATGAAGTCATCGAGCTTAATAGCTCTCCTGGTAGTCTGGTAATATTCACCCAAACTAACGATAGCCTTTTGAGTTGCAGTTTTCTTCTCCATAGGTTTCTTCAACTTTGCTTTCTTCTCAGAAGCCTTTAACTTTACCTTACCAAACTTTGATGAGCTAGCTTGACCAGGTTGTTGTTTAGAGGTGGATGCATGTGGCGTATGCAATCACTTTAAATTCAATACTGGCTCAGTAAGAGACTTCGACTTAATACCTAGAACTCCTAGCTGTTTCAACATTCTGGTTGTGTTCTTGGAGACCACGGTCTCCCATTGCTCCTCTTGAATAGATTATTTTGTTGTTGTTTCTTTAGGCGGGAGCACGAAAGAGGATGTGACTATCCGGGCAGACTCCTTTCTGGGATGAACTAACACGTTATCCAATAATGTCAAGTCTCACATTTTGTATTTCTTCTCCATCCAATCTTTGAAGACATAACAATCTTTAATTTGATGACTAATTACCCTATGATATGGATAATAATTTGGGTCGTCACTATGTTTGGACTCTTCAGGTCTTTTATATTATGTCAATTCCAAACCAGCCTTAAGTACTTGTCGGAACAGTTTAGCGATACTGTCCCTCTTAAATGAATATTCTTTATTCATTTTCTCCATGAGGGATGAGAATGTTTTATCACTAGCTACCAATATTTGTCTCTAGCTCTCTCCTCCATCAGGAAAGGCTCGAGGTTTATCATTTTCCTCCAAACTCTAGCTTTGCCTAAGGATTAGAGTTATAAGCCCGTTTTGGCTTATCATCATTTTATATTGGCTGCTTTCCTTTATCTACATTATACACTGCCCATTTACCTTTATCAGGTCTGGGAGGGAATGTGGAGTAAGCCTCACTCTTCTTGGCGTCAGGTGCCTTGGCCTTTTTGGGTTTATCATGGAGACTTTCTGACTTTGATAAATTTAATTTTTCAAACTTTTCCATCTTATCCAGCAGATCTTGGAAGGTGGTGATTGAAGCCATACATAAGAAGGGTTGCATTTTATCATCAATGTTCCCCATCAACAATTAAACTGCATGTTCTTCTTTTAGTTATTGTTCACACTTCATGCTGAGATTGTGCCAGCGTGTTATATATTTTGTTATTGACTCATCCTTTCTCCTTTTATCTAGGGTGAGATCAGCGATGATAGTCTTCTTAGTTGCACTGACAAATCTTTTTACAAACGATGCCTCTAATTCTATAAAGGTCTTTAGTGAATCATTCAGTAGCTCGGCGTACTATTCGAAAGCAATTCCAGTCAAACTGCTCACGAATTGTCGGAATAATAGAGCATAATTACCTCCCGTATTCCTGCAGGTAGCTTTGAACTGCATCAGGTGCTGTTTGAGATTTTTATTGCCTTCAAAAATATTGAATTTTGGTACATAATATCTTTTTGGATACGACACCTGGTCGTACTCTACTGGGTATGGGTGACCTTTTCCTACAAACTTCTCTACTTGTTCAACATCTATAATAGCCTTAATTATTTCACTAATTAATCTTTCTAACTGAATGATAGTTACAGGTTCATAGGCACTTGCCACATTTTTTTGTGGAGTACTCTGGCGGGTTGGATCATCAGTCTCTTTTCCACCTTCAGGTACACCTCTCACTCCTTAGGCTTGGGGCGCTTAGGGATTTTGAGGGTTTGCTAGAACATTACTCACAGCTTGGCTAACAGGCTGAGCCGACGCAGGACCCACAGAAGTGGCCTTCTGCATCATCTCCATCATCGCCATCATTTGAGTCATCATCTCAATTATTTTCTTATTTAACTGAGAGATTTATTTATCTTTCTCCCACATCTGTTTCTTCACTTGCCTTCTCATTTCAGTGAGTGTGGTATTTTCAGCAGCGAAGGAGTTTTCTCCGACCTCTTTTCCTTCCTCTGAGGAGCAAGCACTTCAGCTGGTGATGGATCTAGCCCCATAGCGACGTCGGTAAACATGTTCACGTGGCTGTGATTGTTGGTCATCTTTATCATCACCATCCTCATCATCAATGTGATTGACCATGCGAACCACCTCAATTTTTATAGTATCTTCATCATCATATTCTTCTTCTTATACCTGAATTTTTGAGTGACATCACCACTGGATTTCTGGTTCATGGCTTGGAATGATTATTTCTTCGATCTGCAGACTGCAATCGAAATAAACTTCTTCTTTGGCTGAGGTAGGTGAATGATAGGATCCCCTGAAGGACTCTCTAATATATCGATCGTCATTATGGTGATTGTCAATGTGGGCCTTCTTTTGGACCCATCGTTGACAAATTCTATTGGCAGGGGCAGATCTTCGGGAGAACATTCCGAATGTCATGCCTTAACTAGTTGTTTCTTCAAACATCTTACATTTCTAAGGCTTTGCCCACCATACTTGTTTTCCTCTCCATTGGGCCCTTTCGGCGGCAGATTCCTGGACACATGGTCCAAATGTCATGCCTCGTTGTGCTTCCTGCGGAGCTTGTCGTCGGTATCCTCTTCGTTCGGCTATCACAATAAATGATAGTCTCTCTCTTGGGGGAGTTATTTGGGCCTCAAGAACTAGTGGCCTTTAGAACTTCTTCTTCATGAATCCCTTCTCTTTGACTATCTTCAGTACTCGGTGTACTCGGGTAGATAGACATTCAGTCTCTTTTGTCTTCTGAGGGGTCAGGGCTTCAGATCGATACTCATAAAAGGATTGCTTGAGCTCACTAGAAGATCTATTTCTCTTTATGTACTTTAGGTTAATGAACTTGTTCTAAGTAGGAATGTTGATCTCTGGTTCTTGTGTTGGCAGGTTAGAGGGACGGACAGGTACTGGTAACTTCTGAGCGCGTAGTTCTGCATTTCTCTTCCTCCTCTGCCTTCTGTTGAGTTTTCTTTCATATCAGGAAGCTTTAATGTCATACTGCCCAGATTCAACAGCCTCCCTGGGCAGAGCAGTGGTGTTGGCAATCACCACGGAAACTTTTTTTCCATTAACAAACTTTTTGGCAGTCAGGGTTTCAGGCTGGGATAGTCTTTCAAACATAGAAATTCTTCCTTGGGCAACATCCCTAGCAGTAGCTCACAGCGCTGACAGATGCGCATGCTATACAGTGGTGATTGTAGAATTAGACCTTCTAGAAAGCTCTTCAGAGTTTACGCCGTATACAGAAATGGCTGCGGCCCTTGTAGTAGCAACAGAGAATTCAAGGCCACCAAAGTGATTGGTATCTCCAGTATTTTCAGTTTCTATGATAGCATTCGCCAGCTGAATCCTGGCTCCTCGTCCCAGTTGGACGGTCATCAGGGTGTCCTACATTTCCATTCTTCACAAATGAAAGGTAGGGGTTAGTAATCAAAATTTGATACACTACCCCATACTTTTAAAATGCAAAAATTACGCAGAACAAATAATAGAAGCAGATAAATAAAATTAACAACTCTGCTTAACAAATTTTCAATGAATCTTATTAAAGATTGATTTTCAGGAAATTTAAAATTTTAGCCCATATTGATTTGCTTGCTACTATAGCCTATGAATGACTAGCCAAAGATGTAAAGATAAACCAATCCCCAGCCAAGTGGCCAGAAATTTATTGGCTCCAAAAATTCGGCCTTGGCCTCCACCTGCTTTTGCTTTTCTTCGGGGGGATTTTTAATGGATTTAAGTTCCAGGATAAATTTTGGAAAGGCAGATGGGTTTGTAGATAAGACACTACCCAGAGATTTTGACCTCATTTTTTGAGGACTTTTTGATCTGAGTTCTGGTTTCCTATAGGCACAAGCCCCTATGGTTAATTACCCCTCCCGATAATGAGAGAGACCTTTCGATTAAGGCTAGTCGTCAATCAGATACATTGTATCCATAGATAAACAATATCATGCATATAATAGCAGCATGGTTTGGGTATTTGAAATTTGAAGAGTTTATATTTAAAATTAGAAATTTTATCATCTCGAACTTAAAGTGAATGGTGGGGGATGGATGATGAGCCGATCAAGATCCCATGGTTCCGTCGTCCCGGGCCATTGTGGTCCCTGGTCTACCTAGTCAGAGGAGGTAGTCGACCCAACATGATAGAAGGATCCTTGTCGGCAGCCATAGGTTACTTCGTCCAAGGGTACCTTGTAGACCTGGGGTGCATGTTTGCCTAAAGAGAAAATTTTGAATCCACCTTAGCTAACAGAGGGCTTTATGCCCTATCGATTATATCCTATTAATTTATATCTCATGGATTTGATGCCGTTAAGGATCGTATTGGCTCTGGCCATAATCGGTATTTTGTGGTGCCATTTGAAGGCAAAATCACTCGGTTCAGAGGGCCTCGGGTTATAACCGTTTATCCTAAGGTGATATTTAGCGGGAAAATCACCGGTCAAAGGACACGTACCACATCTTTATTGGCAGAGATTGTTTGAGAATGGATCCTAGTGATATTTTTGATTAGGCATTTAGCTCTATGTGAGCTGAAGTAAATTTTAATTTGTCCACCCCATCAAACGATTATGGAGGATGGATGAATTTTGCTTTAAGCGGATGGATGATTGATTTCAATTTTAAATATCTTAGAGTTTTGAGATTTTGAAATTTATGTGGAGTTTTGGAGCTTTGATGAGCATTTGGGTACCATTTTAAATTATCTTGAATGGACCCCTCTGGTTGAGATTTAAATTCAACGCGGCCATCATCGGTTCGTAGGCTTTATGCCTTTATTAGTGAATTCTTATTATTATAGGCTTTGAAGGCCTAATATGAATGTATTAAGACAAACATATCGGTCACCACAATTGTATATTTGTTTGATGGTTCGAACCCTGTCAACTCCTATTTATCTATATAAAAGGATTAGGTTCGGTCTAGAATTCACTTATTGACCTGTGCAGCATCCCTAGACGTCATGTGTATACTTATAACATGCTCGTCCGGGCCAATGCGGGTGTTTGGGGGCATTTTATAATTATTTGTTAAACTTTGTTGACTCCTATTTACCTGCTTAGGAGAATCAAGTTCAAATTTATTGGCCCGCACAGCATCCCTAGACGTCATGTGTATTCCTACAACACGCTCGTCGGGGCCCATACGAGTGTATGACTGCACTTATCCCTCTTGTGTACCTATGTGTATACAAATTACGGTGCATGTGCGGAGGCATTTTAAGTTATTTTAGTGGTGCTGGTAACTGTCATTTGAATGCACGCAACATTCTATTTAAGAACATATACACGTCTTCTGTCTGCTAATACGAGTGTTACGAATCTGGTGGTGTTACAGCAGCTTCTAGATTGAGTTTTTTGCTTCTTTGTATAGGAAGGCTGTCGTGCACTACTTGTTGCTTTATGTAAGTGGATCATAGCGCACTAACGAATCTCCTGCTATTGCTGTAGACATTGGCACATGTTGGAAGTCTACTGTATTTACTAGTGGATAGCCTGTATAGCAAGTCTTCGACGGCAACCCGTAGGTGCTTGCATTTGCTGAATGCCTCCTATTTCTATTTATAGATGATACATAGTGCATGGAGTAGGTCTCCTACAGTAGCCTGTAGGAGCTTGCATTTATTGTAGTCATTTTGCATGTTATTTGGAGATGACATTTTATGTAGCGGGTCTTCTGCAAGAGCCCGTGGATAACACATTATGTGTACGATGAGTTTCCTACAACAACTCATAGAGGCTTGCTTTTGTTGTACCCTTTTGGCATTCTGCTTGTGGACAACATTTAGTGTGTATGTCGAGTCTCTCTCAAGGATCATCTGCTCTTGCTTGTAGGGAGATATTATATTTGCTTAACATTGGATTATTGCTGATTGTAAGAGTGTTATAACATTCACTACATGTTGTTGATTGCCACTAGCCAGCAAATCATCGCATTCATTAGCAGCCTACCATGCTTATATATTTCAACTTTTCGTGTTTGTAGATGACTACTATATTCATCTATGAGCTGGTTGCCATTGATTGGAAGGAAGTCTTACTATTCCTTTCATGTTCTTCATATATTCTTTGTGAATATGCCATCCATGATTAAGATGAATAACATGCATTCATGTTATATACTCCCTTTAGGTTGATCGTGGTTTGTTACATTAGCTCACAAGTAGGTGTTTAGCAATTCATCACGAGTCTTCTGATAACTCATTGATCTTCATATGGTTTGTTGCTTCTAAATGGGACATAGACTTTTCATTCATCATGAGTCATTGTCTATGAGCAAGCTCTTACACCTTCAATTTGATTTGTTAATGTTCACTTGTTGTTCAATGGCTTATAAGCACAGTCCCCTACAGTTCATTCAGTTCGAGTTCATTGCTTTCAACTCAGTCCAAGTTCATGAATCCCTTGTGCAATTCAAGTTTCAATTCATATCTTCGTCATTTGATTCAAGTATATGATGTATGTATGTGTTCAAATCTTCTGCTTAATTCATTTAAGTTCAATTAATTTACTATCCAAGTCATTTCGAGTCCAAGTACAAGTTCAAGTTATGTCCACTTAAAGTACAAATTAAGTTCAACTTGAATTCAGGTTCATTTGTATTTGGTTCAATTTTGAGTTCAAGTTTCTTTGCAATGTTCAAGTCCTTTGAGTTCAATCAAGTCCAAGTATGGTCTCATGTTCATCCGAAATTTTGGCAGCCTCCCGACGTCTCTCTCGTTTAGGGAAAATTTCAGGAGATTGGGCCTTCCTACCACACTAAGAAAATCATTTATGGGTATTATATTTTATTTCGTCATTTATATATTTTTTTGAATCAATTATGGAGGTCAACACCTATGAAAGAAGTGAAATATTAATATTCTATAAACTTATTGTATGATATCCATATAGCATAGCACCAATCCTGACAGGTGCTAATCCAAGCATGTGCTAATCTCGGCATCAATGGGTGGAATACCATATATTTTGTGTTTATAGCTTGGCAATTTTGAGGAAGCATGTGGATGTTTATTACAACTTTTTTTCAAATCAATCATGATACATAATTGTCATCCGTCCCATCCTTGAGATTTTTCCTAATTGAAACTATAAGTCTACTTCTATGTTCCATTATAATGACAGTTCTT
>NW_021319658.1:973279-977919 GCF_001605985.2 Dendrobium catenatum | reverse complement strand
ATAGCTATTTCTCTTTATTCACTTCAGGTTAGTGAATCTATTCTAAGTGGGAAAATAAATCTCTGGTTTTGGTGCTGGCAGGCTAAAGGGATGGACTGGTACTGGCAACTGCTGAGCACGTAGCTCTGCATTTCTCTTCCTTCTTTATAGCTTTCCTCTAGATGAGGAAGCTTCAATGTCATACTACCCAGATGTAATAGCCTCCATGGGCAAAGTGGTGGTGTTAGCAGTCACAACAGAAACTTTTTGTCCATCAACAACCTTTTTTGTTGTCAGGATTTCAGGCTGGGATAGTCTTTCAAATATAGAAATTCTTCCTTGGGCAATGTCCCTAGCAGTAGCTTGTGGCGCTGACAGATGCGCATGCTGTACAGTGGTGCTTGCAGAATTGGACCTTCTAGAAAACTTTTTAAAGTTTACGCCGTATACAGGAATGGTTGCAGCCCTTGCAGTAGCTAATGAGAATTCAAGCCCACCAAAGTGAATGATATCTCCAGTATTTCTAGTTTCTATGATAGCATTCGCCAGTTGAATCTTGGCTCCTCGTCCTAGTTGGATGGTCATCGGGGTGTCCTGCATTTTCATTCTGCACAAATGAAAGGCAGGGGTTAGTAATCAAAATTTGATATGTCATCCCACACTTTCAAAATGTAGAAATTACGCAGAACAAATAATAAAAGCAGATAAATAAAATTAATGACTCTGTTTAATAAATTTCCAATGAATCTTATAAAGATTTATTTTCAGGAAATTTAAAATTTTAGCCCATATTGATTTGCTTGCTACTATAGCCTATAAATGACTAGCAAAAGATGGAAAGATAAACCAATCCCCAATGAAGTTGCTAGAAATTTGTGGGCTCCAAAAATTCGACCTTGGCCTCCACCCGCTTTGCTTTTCTTTAGGGAGATTTTTAATGGATTTAAGTTCCGGTGTAAATTTTGGGAAGACAAATGGGTTTATAGATAAGACACTACCCAGAGATTTCACCCTCATTTTCCGAGGACGTTTTGATTTGAGTTCTGGTTTCCTATAGGCGTAAGCCCCTATGGTTAATTACCACTCCCGATAACGAGAGAGAACTTTAGATTAAGGCTAGTCGTCAATCAGATACGTTTTATCCGTAGATACACAATATCATACGTATAATAGCAGCATGGTTTAGGTATTTGAAATTTGAAGAGTTTATATTTAAAATTGGAAATTTTATCATATCGTACTTAAAGAGAATGGTGGGGGAATGGATGATGAGCCGATCAAGATCCCATGGTTCCATCGTCTCAGGCCATTGTGGTCCCTGGTCTACCTAGTTAGAGGAGGTAGTCGACCTAACCTGACAGAAGGATCCTTGTCAGCAGCCATAGGTTGCTTCATCCAAGGGTACCTTGTAGACCTGTAATGGATGTTTGCCTAAGGGGATAAATTTGAATCCACCTTAGCTAACAAAGGGCTTTATGCCTTATCGATTATATCCTTTTAATTCATATCTCATGGATTTGATGTCATTAAGGAATGTATTGGCTCTGGCCATAACTTATATTTTGTAGTGCCATTTGGCGGCAAAATCACTCTGTTCAGAGGGCTCCGGGTCATAATTATTTATCTTGTGATGACATTTGACGGGAAAACTGCTGGTCAGAGGACACGTACCACGTCTTTATTGACAAGAGATTATTTGAGAATAGATCCTAGTGATTTTTTTAACTAGGCATTTAGCTCTATATGAGCTGAAGTAAATTTTAATTTGTCCACCTCGTCAAACGGTTACGGAGGATGGATGAATTTTGCTTTAAGCGGATGGATGATTGATTTCAATTTTAAATATATTAGAGTTTTGAGATTTTGAAATTTATGTGGAGTTTTGGAGCTTTGGTGAGCAATTGGGTAGCATTTTAAATTATCTTGAATATACCCCTCCGATTGAGATTTACATTCAATGCGACCATCATTAAGGGGACATTGATCATTTCTATTTTTGTATTAAACCTTGTCAACCCTATTAAGTTGTCGATAGAAGATCGGTTCATAGGCTTTATGCCTTTATTAGTGAATTCTCATTATTATAGGCTTTGAAGGCATAATATGAATGCATTAAGACAAATATATCGGTCACCTCAATCGTATGTTTATTTGATGGTTCGAATCCTGTCGCCTCCTATTAATTTATACAAAAGGATTAGGTTCGAACTTGAATTCACTTATTGATCCGCGTAGCATCCCTAGACGTCACGTATATACTTATAACATGCTCGTTGGGGCCCATACGGGTGTTTGGGGGCATTTTATAATTATTTGTTGAACCTTGTTGACTCCTATTTACCTGCATAGGAGAATCAAATTCAAATTTATTGGCCCGCGCAGCATCCTTATACATCATGTGTGTTCCTACAACACACTCGTCGGGGCCCATACGAGTGTATGACTGCACTTACCCCTCTTATGTACCTATGTGTATATAAATTACGGTGCATGTGCGGAGGCATTTTGAGATATTTTAGTCGTGTAGGTAACTGCCATTTGAATGCACACAACATTCTATTTGAGAACTTATACACGTCATATGTCTGCTAATACGAGTGTTACGGATATGGTGAAGTGTTACAGCAGTTTCTAGATTGAGTTATTTGCTGCTTTATACAGGCAGACTGTCGTGCAGTACTTGTTGCTTTCTTTAGGTGGATCATAGCGCACTAACGAATCTCCTACTATTGCTGTAGACGTTGGCACATGTTGGAAGTCTACTATATTTACTAGTGCATGACCCGTATAGCAAGTCTTCGACGGCAGGCCGTATGTGCTTGCATTTCCTGAATGTCTTCTATTTCTATTTATAGATAATACATAGTGCATGGAGTAGGTCTCCTACAACAGCCTGTAAGAGCTTGCATTTATTGTAGTCATTTTGCATGTTGTTCAGAGATGACATTTTATGTAGCGGGTCTTCTGCAAGAACCCGTGGATAACACATTATGGGTACGATGAGTTTCCTACAACAACTCATAGAGGCTTGCTTTTGTTGTACCCTTTTGGCATTCTGCTTGTGGACAACATTTAGTGTGTATGTCGAGTCTCTCACAAGGATCATCTGCTTTTGCTTGTAGGGAGACAATATATTTGCTTAACTTTGGATTATTGCTGATTTTAAGAGTGTTATAACTATTCACTACATGTTGTTGATTGCCACTAGCCAGCAAATCATCGCATTCATTATTAGCCTACCATGTTTCAACTTTTCGTGCTTGTAGATGACTACTATATTCATCTACTAGCTGGTTGCATTGATTGGAATGAAGCCTTGCTATTCATTTCATGTTCTTCATATATTCTTTGTGAATATGCCATCCATGGTTAAGATGAATAACATGCACTCATGTTATATACTCCCTTTAGGTTGATCGTGGTTTGTTACATTAGCTCACAAGTAGGTGTATAACAATTCATCACGAGTCTTCTGATAACTCATTGATCTTCATATGGTTTGTTGCTTCTGAATGGGACATAGACTTTTCATTCATCATGAGTCATTGTCTATGAGCAAGCTCTTACACCTTCAATTTGATTTGTTAATGTTCATTTGTTGTTCAATGGCTTATAAGCACAGTCCCCTGCAGTTCATTCAGTTCGAGTTCTTTACTTTCAGTTCAATCCAAGTTCATGAATCCCTTGTGCAATTCAAGTCTCAATTCATATCTTTGTCATTTGATTCAAGTATAAGACATATGTATGTGTTCAAATCTTATGCTTAGTTCATTTAAGTTCAATTAATTTAGTATCCAAGTCAGTTCGAGTCCAAGTTATGTCCACTTAAAGTACAAATTAAGTTCAATTTTGAGTTCATGTTTCTTTGCAATGTTCAAGTCCCTTGAGTTCAATCAAGTCCAAGTATGGCTCATGTTCACCCGAAATTTTGGCAGCCTCCCGGCGTCTCTCTCATTTAGGGAAAATTTCAGGAGACTGGGACTTCCCACCACGCTAAGAAAATCATTTATGGGTATTATATTTTATTTCATCATTTATATATTTTTTTGAATCAATTATGGAGGTCAACACCTATGAAAGAAGTGAAATATTAATATTCTATAAACTTATTGTATGATATCCATACAACATAGCACCAATCCTGACAGGTGCTAATCCAAGCATGTGCTAATCTCGACATCAATGGGTGGAATACCATATATTTTGTGTTTATGGCTTGGCAATTTTGAGGAAGCATGTGGATGTTTATTACAACTTTTTTGTAAATCTATCATGATACATAATTATCATCCGTCCCATCCTTGAGATTTTTCCTAATTGAAACTATAAGTCTACTTCTATGTTCCATTATAATGGCATTTCTTTAATATTCCTTTATATTTTTCTTATTAGAGAGAATATTGTTGACCTTTCTTTATTAGATTTAGATGAGAATTTGACCCTTGACAGAACACAATGGAGAAAAATGATTCATGTAGCTGACCCCACATAATGGGATAAATGCTTGTTATTGTTGTATAGAATGTTGATGACTTATTATCCTTTGGAATTTTATGACCTAAAGTTACTCTAAAAAGTTTTTAACAATTGGTAATTTTTGTACTAGTATAATTGATGTAACATGGTGCAAGTATATATATATATATATATATATATATATA
>NW_021319658.1:961099-972539 GCF_001605985.2 Dendrobium catenatum | reverse complement strand
TGATAATTAATTATCATTTATAATAATTAATTATTATTTTATAATTAAGTATATTTAATTATAATTAATTATTATTAATAATTAATTATAATTAATTTCTAAAAAAATAAAATACAAATGCATACCTCACCTTCCCTTGATCCTCGTGCCGATCCCGCACAGGTATAATCTCTCCAAATCCTAAAACTCCGAGAACCCATTTTCAATATTTGCAACGCGACAAAACAACCACCTATGCACGCTTTTCTTAGGGTGGTGGGAGGAAGTGCATCGCGAGGCTTGTAACGAAGCGAGTAATCACCTAAAGTCCTTTCTTCAGAGTTCGTAGTGCACCGGAAAACCGCCTATACACTATTTTCTTAGCGTGGTGGGATGGAAATCCGGTGCGATGCGTACGATGAAGTTGGGATACCCATAAGTACCCGCTTACTGGGAAACAACTAGTTCTCCTTTGCAACAGGTATCGAAGATCCATTCACGCTTTTCTTAGCATGGTGGAGGATCAAAAAATATACGACCGCGGTGTCCTCATTTCGAGGACACCTATCATACACGCTTTTCTTAGCGTTGTGGGAAAGGCCCAATTTCCCGTAGTTTGCCCCTAAACAGGGGAGACGTCGGGAGGCTACCGAAAATTCAGGTGTACGCAATGCTATACTTGAACTTGATTGAACTCAAGGGACCGTAGGGGATATAAAACTTGAACTCAAATAGAGGACTTGTGGACATGCACTTGAACTTGGAACTTAAACTTAAGTCAACAAATAAACAAGGGATCTACTCAAATCAAAACCAAAGTTGAACTCAAATGAACTTGATGTAAGAAAGTTTAACTTCAATTTGACCTTGCACATTGAACTAGAACTAAACTCAAAAGCTTAAGCTTGAACCAAGGAACCTGAACTCTAAAGAACTTGGATCTGAATGAAGCAATTGAGTTGAGCCAAACTTTGAATTGTTCAAATAAACATCAACAATCAAATAGAGGATTTATGGAATTCGACATGACTTGAAGCATATTTGCAAGCAAGGATCGAATGAGAAATGACATTGATATGCACTTGAGTTTGAATGATTGAACCAGGACTTAAACTAAGCTTGAGCTTGAAGCTCATTTTACTTAAGTAAATTATGACTTGAACAATATAAGATGAAGGAGCAATGATGAAACCTCATTTGAACGATGATACAGTGTTGCCAATGAAGTATTGGGAGACTACTATTTCAATTGAGATGCAAATGGAAATGTATAAACTTGTGGAGCAATGGACTTGCAAGGTATCATTTGCTCATAAATGATGATAACACAATATGATAGCACAATGTCTCGAAGGAACTGCAAAATTTATATGCAACATGCAATCAACCAGCTTATGATAATTATCTCAATAATGTAGCTGAATAGTGTGAGATAATTTCAACGATTGCAAGGAGGTACAATTAACATGATAGTTCGACAGTCAATAATAATCTACAAACAAACACATCATGCTCTCAATGCATTCAAATGTTGAATGATGAAAACAAAATGGGCTCAGAGTATCCAACTAAGTCTGTTTGAGAATGACATTTGTATTAATCATTCAATCAACTATAACGAGAAAGACGGTAACACACTTATAATGTATGTAAGGTCCTATAGAGCATTGCAGATAACCAACATTTAGTACAACTTGCCTACAGGCAATGACAGAAGATCTGAAATATATACAAGTCCATAAATACAGATGTGAGCACCATATACTCTATGTGGGTAGATGCAGAAAGACTTCTGTAAATGCAGTATTCTGTAGTCAATTTCAACCTGTAAATAATGAGATCTACATACCTACAGGTAGTAGTAGCGGATGTACTGAAAAGATCAAAGATCACAACAAAATGCATGGAGAATACGATAAGTGTAAGCTCCTACGTCCAAAAATAGGAGATTAGTTAGTGCACTATAATCTACCTGCATAATTCATGCGAATAGTGCATGACAGTCTACCTGTACAAAGTAGTAAAAAACTCAATCCATAAGATGCTACAATACGCCACCGGATCCGTAACTTCCATGCAAGCAGACATAAGGCGTTTTTAAATATTTTCAAAATACCCCGCACATGCACCGTAATATGTATGCACATATATACACCAAGGGGTAAATGCAATCATACAACCCGCATGGGTCCCGACGAGCGTGTTATTGGTACACACGTGACGTCTAGGGATGCTACGCGGGATATTAAATTCGAACCCGATCCTCCTAGGTAATAGGAGTTGATAAGGTTTAACAAATAATTATAAAATGCCTCCCAAACACCTGCATGGGCCCCGACGGGCGTGTTATAAGTACACACATGACGTCTAGGGATACTGCGTGGGTCAATAAGTGAATTCAAGTTTGAACTCGATCCTTTTATACGGATCAATAGGAGTCGACATGGTTTAAACAATCAAACAAATATACGATGGTGACAACCAGTATATTTATTTTAATGAGTTCATATTAAGCCTTCAAGTGCCTACAATAATTTGAATTCACTAATAAAAGTATATAGCCTACGAAACATGACCCTCTATCGATGGCTCGATAGAGTGGATAAGGTCATCCACAAAATTTAAATATTTTTAAATGGAAATGACCTCAAACACCCCGATGATGGCCGTGTTGAACAAAAATCTGAGCTGGAGGGGTTAATCTCAAATATTTCAAATGCCATCCAAATACCCGAAAATCCAAACTTCTAAAAATCATCAAAACCCAAATATTCAAAATTGAAATCTATCCATCAACACTCAAAGCAAAATTCATCATCTCTCCGCAACAGTTTGTCGAGGTAGACAAATTAAAATTTACTCCAGCTCACATAGAGCTAATGCCTAGTCGAAAAAATTACTTGGATCCATTCTCAAATAATCTCCTGCCAATAAGGACATAGTACGTGTCCTCTAACCGACGGTTTTGCCACCAAATGACACCGCAGGATAAATGGTTATGACCCGGACCCTCTGAATCGAGTGGTTTTGCCGCCAAATTACACCACGAAATACCGGTTATGGCCAGAGCCAATACGCTCCTTATTGGCATAAAATCCTTGAAATATGAATCAATAGGATATGATCGATTAGGCACAAAGCCCTCTGTTAGCTAAAGTGGATTCAAATTTATCCCCTCAGGCAAATATTCAACCTAGGTCTAAGATACTCTTGGACGAAGCAACCCATGGCTGCCGACATGGATCCTTCTGTCTAGTTGGGTCGACTTCCTCCTCTGACTACGTAGACCAAGGACCACGACGGCCCAGGAAGACGGAACCATGGGATCTTGATCGGGCCCATCATCTATTCCCCCACCATCCGCTTTAAGTGCAAGATGGTGAAAATTTCTATTTTAAATACAAAACCTTCGAATTCCCAAATTTTTCCAAATCTTCAAATTTCCAAATTCTGAATACCTAGACTGCTACTATATGCCAGATAACACATATCTCTACATATCTGATTGAAGACTAGCCTTAATTGAAAATTCTCTCTCATTATCTAGAGGGGTAATTAATTATAGGGGCTTGCTCCTATAGGAAACCAGAACTCAGATCATAAAGTCCTCACAAAATGAGGTGAAATCTTTGGGTAGTGTCTTATCTACAAACTCATATGCCTTCCAAAATTTATCCTGGAACTTAGTCCGTTAAAACTCACTCGTCGAAAAGAAAAAGCACAATAGTGTGGGCGGAGGCCGGGGCTGAATTTTTAGAGCCTACAGATTTCTAGCAACTCCGCTGGGGATTGATTTCTCTTTTTATTTTTGGCTAGTTGTCTAAATGTTATAGTAGCAGCAAAAAAGAAGAGGTAATTATAATATTGAGCTCTATTCGGTGAATATCAGGACATTGCACTTGGTACCTATATTCAAAAAGTTATCCCTGAAAGGTCCTGATAGAAAAAAAAATCATCTATTATGATGATAAAATAAAGAAATAATCATGATATGTACGGTGAGCATCGGAGTGTGCCACTCGGACGCATATCCAAGAATCCAGCACTGAAAGGTCCCAATACAGGAAAAATAAATCACTTATTATGATGATAAAGCAAAGAAAGAGTCAATATATGTACGGTGAGCATCGGGGTGTGACACTTAGACACATATCTAAGAATCCACCATCGAAAGATCCTGACATAAGGGAAAAACAAATATGGAGACCAATGCCTCAAGAAAAAAAATATTTGCAAAAAAATGGTGTGACATCTAGTGTGTACTCCTAGAGATCCATCATTAAAGAAATTCATCAAAAGTAGGTCCCAAAGATGACCCATATAGAAAATATTCTTGATGGTCGACCCCTTGAGGAATCCTGAAAGAAATCCCATCACTTCGCAACTATATCCTCTCAGGCTAAAGAAGAGCCTCGCCCGATCTTCATCAGTGACATTCTTCTCAAAGAGCAAGCAGAAGGAATGAAACATATTCTTTATGAATTCAGGGATTTCTTTGCCTGGACATATGCTGAGATGCCCGGCTTATCCCCTGATGTAGCAGTTCACAAATTAACTATCAAACTAGATGCGGCACCCATCAAGTAAGCTTCAAGGAGAATGAGATTGGAGATAGAAGAACATGTGATTGCAAAGATGAAAAAGCTCGTAGATGTGGGTTTTATTCGAGAAGAAAAGTATGACGATTGGATAGCCAATATCGTCCCTGTGAAGAAGAAGAATGGTCAAATCCATATTTGTATTGATTTTAGGGATCTTAACAAAGCATGCCCGAAAGATGACTTTCTGCTCCCTATATCAGAACTACTAGTGGACAAGACTTTCAACTATGATATATTCTCATTTATGGACGGATCGTCGGGCTACAACTAAATCAAAATGGCACCTGAAGATGAAAAACATACATCATTCAGAATGCCCATCGGTATATTCTGTTATACGGTAATGCCCTTTGGCCTTAAAAATGTTGGCGCCACCTATCAACGTGTAATAACGCGTATATTTGACGAACTAATAAATCAAAAGATCGAGTGTTATGTGATGACCTTGTTGTCAAAAGCATGGATCGAAGTGATCACCTTAGTGATCTGAGAATTATATTTGAGAGGATCAGAAGATATGATCTAAAGATGAACCCCCTCAAATGCGCTTTCGGTGTCTCCTCCGACAAATTCTTGGGGTATGTGGTTCGTTATCAAGGAATTGAGATTGACCCTAACAAAATTAAGACGATCATAGAAATGCCACCACCAAGGAACATTTGATAGCTCCACTCTTTACAAGAACAGCTGGCTTTCATTCGGCGATTCATATCGAATATGTCAGGTAGATGCCAGCCTTTCTCCAAATTAATGAAGAAAGATATTCATTTCAAATGGGACGAAGAGTGTCAGGAAGCATTCGACAGTATCAAAAGATACTTGTTAAATCCGCCTATTCTCGTCGTCAATTCCGGGGAAGCCTCTTATACTATATACAACAGCACTAGAAGAGTCCCTCGGAGCATTATTGACTCAAAATAATGAAGAAGGCAAAGAAAATGCACTCTACTACAACAATCGAAAGTTAATTGGAGCAGAAAGCCATTATTCTTCTATTGAAAAGCATTATTTGTCGTTGATTTTTGTAGTTCAAAAACTTTGCCACTATATGCTTTCTCACAGAATCACCCTGATATCAAAGATCGATCCACTGAAGTTCTTGATAACAAGACCAATGTTGACAGGTCATCTAGCCAGGTGGGCAGTACTATTACTGCAGTTTGATATCACATACATGCCACAAAAGGCGGTGAAAAGATAAGCATTGACAGATTTTATCGCCGTACATCCTATCCCGACAGACTCTCAACTCAATGATGATTTGTCTGATGAGCAAATTATGCAAGTCGAGGAAGATGAAAAACTATCATTCTAGGAGATGTACTTCGACGGGGCATCGTCGATTAAACTTACCCAACCTCTAAATATTGCAAGAACCCGTGCCGGTATCGGTATTGTTCTCGTACCACCTGAAGGAGGCATAATGAGATTTTCATTCAATTTGACTGAACCTCAGACCAACAACGAAGCAGAGTATGAAGCTCTAATAGTTGGATTGGAGATCGTAATTGACGTAAAAATTCAAAATCTTCAAATCTTTGGTGACTCTCAACTAGTGATAAATCAAGTCTTGGGTATTTACAAATTTGCAAGGTTGAGTTGGCTCATTACCACCGACGAACCCTTGAGCTCCTGAAGCAGGTGCCAAATGTTAAAATAGTTCAGATTCCCCTAGGACAAAATGCCAAAGCAGATTGCTTGGCCTAATTGGCTAAGGAAATGGTAAACATTAATGAGGAGAAGCCTATATTCATCGGAGTTTACAACCATCGAGTCTTAGAGCCTGCTCTGTTGCAATTTCCAAAGGCAGAGGGAATTCCAGATTCAAGCCAGCAGAATGAAGCCCTAGTTGACCCTCAACCTCTCCATCAGATTATTATGGAAAATTATTCGGAAGGATATCACGTGGCCAAGAGACGCAAAGCTAGTCAAGCTTCATTGGTGGCAACCCTTCATCGACTACTTCAAAGAAAGAAAACTCCTGACGGATAAATCCCTAGAGCATTGCGATATGCATTTATTAACGACACACTATATCGACGAGCTTTTGATCATATGTGGCTACGATGCCTATGGACTAAGGAAGCTGATAAAGAAGTAGCAGAAATCCATGAACTCTGTGGTGCACATCAGTCAGGTCCCAAAATGACCGCTAAGATCAAGAGAATGGGTTACTATTGGCCGACCATGGTGAGAGATTGTATCGGCCACGCTAAGAGGTGCCACGAATGTCAAATCCATGATGATGTTATACATCAGCTTCCAAATCCACTGCACCCAACTGTAGCGTCCTAGCCATTTGAGTGTTGGGGCACTGATATAATCGGGCCAATAGATCCATCATCATCAGCGGGACACCGCTTTATTCTGGCAGCAACAGATTATTTCTCCAAGTGGGCAGAGGCTGCTCCATTCAGAGAGGTCACATCTGATCATGTTATCAATTTCTTTACTCACAATTTTGTCTATAGATTTGGTATGCCACGTCGCGTAATCTCAGACAATGGTACCGAATTCAAGAGTACAAAAATTTACAAGTTTGTTGATCAGCACAAGATCGATTAGCGATATTCATCTATATACAATCCAAGGGCAAATAGCTTGGTAGAAGCCTTCAACAAGACGTTGGTGAAATTGTTGAAGAAGACCTTTACTAAGAATAAAAGAGAGTGGCACACGAAGATGACAGAAGCGCTATGGGCATACCGTACAACCTACAAGACGCCAATTAAAGCCACTCCTTATTCACTAGTGTTCGGAGTTGAAGCAATATTGCCACTAGAAGTTAAATTACCATCACTCCTGATAGCAATCCAGAATGACCTCACTCAAGAACAGAATGCTCGTTTAAGAATGAAAGAACTTGATGCACTCGATGAGATTAGATTGCAAGCTCAACAAAACCTGGAAATCTATCAAGGAAGAATGGCAAAATCCTTTGATCGAATGGTGCGCCCTCGGACATTTTAAGAAGGAGAATTGGTCTTGATGTTGAGAAGATCAATCATCCCACACCGAAAGATCGGTGGTAAATTCGTGTCCAATTGGGAATGCCTATTTGTCATCGAGAATGTGTACCAAGAAGCAGCTTATCAGTTCATCGATTTGGACGGATGTAGGCCTATGCCACCTATCAACGGCCGATATTTAAAGAAGTATCATACATGAAAATTTCATGATTAATGTACTTTATAATGATCGAAGTTTTATGTGCATAGTTATTAGTGAATGCTTATATCTATATTTTGAAATTCTCTTGTATATCAAGAATGCATTTCAAAATCCCTTATCATACTAGGGACTTTTTAAATATTTATTTGGGTCGATATCATGTAGAATGCCGAGATCCCCGAACAAATATTTAAAATTTCAAAGATAAAAAGCCTATCTTAAATATCCCTGCTAGACAAGGGGCATTTTAAGTATTCATTTGAGTCGATATCGTGCTACACACCGAGATCATCAAATGAATATTTAAAATATCAAAATCTCAAATCTATTCCATTCTAAGATGACCCTGCGAGATAGGACGCATTTTAAATATTTATTCGGGTCGACATTGAACTATTGACCCCTATACCTTAAACTACATGCAAAAAGAACAAAAGCGGCGGATCGAGCAGCGCACGTGTTGATACAACATGAAGGTTTAAATGACCTCTGAATGTCAAATGGATGGTATCTTTGCGATCAGGACACTAAACTCTGCTGGGTCGAGGCCCCTCGCAATTGAATCGGACGAGATCGGTCAAAAAGGACGACTGACTCCCGAAATTAAAGCGCGAGATTGATCAAATGGTCCCGGATCGACGAACAGACTTCATCGTTGCATTCAGAATGTTGCCAACCTATAAAAATTATATTTTGTTTATTCAATTTGGACTATTTAGATTAGTGGCACGAATCCCAATGTAATGCAAGGATGCGCATATCGAGGAAATTTACCTCTACGAAGATGACATGATATCTGATTATCAAACGGATGGCACTATTGCATCCAAAACGTCGTCGACATTAAGAGTCTACATTTTATTTGATCAAATTGGATCATTTGATATGTTGTCGCAAATTTCAAAGACGATCCAAATATGATGCAAAGGCATGCGTTATGAGGGAAATTAGCCTCGTCGGTGGCAAAATGACGTCCGATTGCAAAATGGATTGCGTCGTTGCGTCCGGAAGGTCGTCGACATTAAAAATCTATGTTTTATTTGATCAAATTGGATCGTTTGATGTGGCGTCGCAAATTTCAAAGGTGATTCAAATATGTTGCGAAGGCACGCATTACAAAGGAAATTAGCCTCGTCGGAGACCAAATGATATCAGATTGATGAACGGACAGTGCCATTGCGTCCGGAACATCATCGGTATTAGGAATATATATTTTATTTGATTAAATTGGATCGTTTGAGGTGGTGTCGCAATTTTCAAAAGCGATTTAAATATGTTGCGAAGGCATGCATTACATGGGAAATTAGCCTCGTCGGAGACCAAACGATGTCGGATCGACAAACGGATAGTGCCATTACGTCAAGAACATTGTTAACGTCTGAAAACTGCATTTTTTATTTAATTTGAAGTATCCATAATGGTGGCATGGATACCAAGGTAATAATACAAATTTTAAGGAAAGAGGTCTCGAGGTTGTCCAAACAATGTCCGATCGCAAAACGGACTGCGTCATTGGGTCCGAAGCACCGTCAATACTATGAATGCAGTGCCAATTTGTTTGAATGAGGTTTTACGCGCAAATTGAGACAACACGTATTTCGAGAAAAATGAGACCTAGGCGATGCTCAAATGACGTCTGATCGCAAGATAGACAGCGCCGTTGCGATCGGGACATCAGCAATACCTTAAATGCAATACTAATTTGTCTAATGTCTATGTTCGACAAATTCGACACACTAAACGAGATGATTACACGCATTTCAAGCCAAATGCACAAAAATCAAAGTCATATTCATTGATAGCCGTGTTACTATCAGCTTAATTAATGACATTGCTTATAATAGCATGTTATTATTATCTCTGCCAATGGATTTTTTTTTTTGGGACATTTAGGCCATGTAAGGCAAACTCACACACACAACGCATACACATAGACTCGAACCTTGGACCTCTTAGTTGGAAGCCTAAGCTCACAACCAATAGGCCAAGGAGAGTTAAATCCATCTGCCAATGGATTTAACCTAAACTAGCAAGTCAAACAAAAAATCTCAAATCTCAATTAATGCATTCCTCGTATGCTCTGAATTGAATCTCTATCTAAATCCCTTATATCCCGCTGAACGCTTTCACAAATCTCGTCTCAGTCGGAAGTGAGCTCTCCGTTGAAAGGACGTTACTTTCACACCGAAAGCTAGATATTAAGAACGACATTAAATAAGCCTTCAGTTGGCCTTGGAAGCATATATAATTCCATCTACCTTAAGTTCCCGGGTGTGGATTTTCTGCTCACCAAAAGCTCTCGTTCTTTGTTCCTTCTCCACCTCACGACCAGCCTCCTACTCCACAAACCTCCATCCAAATTCTTTTACCAGTCCACCCCTCTTCAACAGTCGATCACCACAGCAAGCTAACATGAGTTTCTTCTCCCCTCAACCGGCGAAGTAGGTGCAGGTAGAAAGCCCTTCCATCGCTTGTTCTTTGTTGAAACTGAACAACAGCAGCTTTTCCTTCAGTTGGTCCACCCCTCAAAGCCGCCTGAACGTCCAAGATCTCCCTACGGTCTCCAAGCAACTCCTCCCTTCCATGTAAACGACTCCTCCCTACCTCCCGATCTTACTTCAACCTTGTCCGTCCCACTTTGCTACTAAAGAAAAATTGCTGCACTAATCTTCTGATCCCACTCCAACGACTGAAAGCTAGATCTACACCCTTCACTTGCCTCTTCTTCTAAGACAAATTCCCTTCTCAGCTTACCCGAGAGCTCCACTAGCAGCCTTCCCACCTTACCCGATAGCTCCAATAGCAACTCAGACAAGTTCCTTTAAAAATAGCCGAGTAATTCCTTAGCTCCCTTTCACGTGAAACTTGTTTTGAGGTTCCTGTACTTCTCTTGTGCTAACTTTTTTTTTTTTTTTTTGGGACATTTAGGTCATTTAAGGCAAATTCACACTCGAACCCTGAACCTCTTAGTTGGAAGCCTAAGCTCTCAACCAATAGGCCAAAAAGAGTTGTGTCTCTTGTGCTAACTTGTCTTCATTCAAAAAAGAAAGAGGTAGAAAAATAAAAAAGTCTTGTTGCCTCTGCCCACGCCAAAAAAAAAAAGGGCAGCTTTTGTTAGGTTATTTCCGATGTTGCAAATGTGCTTATTGATTCTTGTGCAATTACAGAAGTCTTATAGCTCTCTATAACTATTTTCTTGTTACTGTACATTAATGGGTAGGTCATTATTTTGTTGAATACATTGCTAGTGCCTAGAATCTGCCACATGTCCACTTAAAACCTAAGAGCCCAGCATCTATTTGATATTGCTTTTCCTGATCAATCCATTCTCCATGACCCATTTTCCATTAATTTTATTTAAGGCCCATTTACACTCTCCTATACTTAGATGAAATCATCACAAAGAGCACTACATTTCAAGTCCTAAACAGTCCACTAAGAGCCTATTTCCTTGTTTTAAAAATCTGTGATAGCAAAGTCCACTTTCCCTCATAAAATTTAAAAGAAAGTTTCATCTTGTTATTAGTATTTGCTGTTAATTAATATAGTTAACATTCTTATTTCTGGTTATTACTACTAAATAATATGTTAAAATTATTATATGTGTATATCTATGTGTATAAAAAAAAAAAAGAGGAGGAATGAAAGAGTTTAAAAAAAAAGAGAGATTTCTTCAAAAAAAAAAAAAA
>NW_021319658.1:954726-961026 GCF_001605985.2 Dendrobium catenatum | reverse complement strand
TAAAAAAAAAAAAAAAAAAAAGAAGAATTTTGCAAAATTTTAGAAAACTCGTTTTGATGCATGCGGCGCGACAAAGCGATCACCCATATACGCTTTTCTTAGCGTGGTGGGAGGAAGTGCGTCGCGACGCTTGCGACGAAGCGAGCAATCATCCAAAATCCCTTCTTCGAAGTTCGTATCGCCTTGGAAACCCCGCCTATACACGCTTTTCTTAGCGTGGTGGGAAGGGAGACCGGTGCGATGCATACGACGAAGCGGGGATACCCATATGTACCCGCTTGCGGGGAAATAATTGCTTTTCTTGCAAAAATATTTTCAAGAATACCCATACACGCTTTTCTTAGCGTGGTGGGGGATCAAAAAATACACGGCCGTGGTGTCCTCGAAAGAGGGTACCTACCATACACGCTTTTCTTAGCGTGATGAGAAAGGCGCAGTTTTTCATAGTTTTCCCCTAAACGAGGGAGACGCCGGAAGGCTGCCAAAATTTCGGGTGAACGCAATGCTATATGTGGACTTGATTGAACTCAAAGGATGATCGAACTTGGACTCAGCTTGTGAACATTTGAATTTGATAGAACGGTGGACTCGGACTTGTAAACTTGATTCAATTGACCTAAGTGAACTCAAACTCAAACAAATTTAAAAATATAAGATTTGAGCTTACATTTGATTTAAAAATCAAATGATTAGAACAAAGAACTTGAACATGATCTTGGACATTTGAACTCATGCAAATTGGATCATATGGAGGACTTCATTTGTACTCGAACTCGATCGGAACATGACTTGAACTTGAGCCTAATTGAATTTGTAACAATTTAAATCAAATTTGAATATTGAAGCAATATTGAAGCAAAGCTCCGACATTTTGAGCTAGAACAAATGCAAAAGAATAATGACTCAAGATTGTGACTTGGGACAATTATAAAGAGCTTAACTTGAAAATGATATCAAAACTCTAATGGAATGTTAAGGAATTGTCATCTCAAGTTGAATACAAAATGTTAACAAAAGAGATCTAAATCATTCCTAAACACAAGTTGAAGGACTCAAATAAACATCAATGGAGGAGCTTTAAAGAATGTGATTTGGAGGACAATCAATGTTCTTATGGAATTATCATTCTAATAAGAATGCGAATGTTAATTAAGGAGGGCAATCCATCCAAATCTCATCCAAGCAAGCAAGGACTCATACACAAATTTATTTCAATAAGCCACTTGTGTTGATCATCTTAATTGGGATGAAGAGATGGATGAACATCAAATCCATCATATAGATTGCAAGTTATCTTTGCGAATCATATTTGAAGACAACAAACTTGCAATTAACCTATTTGTAAGTGTTAAGAAGATCATGAGAATGATAGTTTGATTGCAAAGCTATGAATACAAGGACTTGGGACCCTTAGGTCTATGATTGCACAACAAGTTCAAAAATATAAAATCTTGAATGACGATGTTCTAGATTTTTAATCTAATGCCAGCAAGCAAGCAGAATATCCATGACATGGAAAAGACAACAAATACATGTGATATCCGTGCAAAGGTAATAACTTGTTATTGAAGAATAAATATATAATGAGCATCTACAAATAAATATGGAAGAACTGTGATAAATGCAAAAGCCTTTATACATAATCAAACATCTGCAATACATTCAATCTTTCTACGAATACGGATGTATGTATAACATGCCACTTATGGGTAGATATAGAAAGACTTCAGTAAATGCAGTATCCTGAAGTCAATTTTAATATGTAAATAAATACATCTACCTACCTACATGCACCAGTGGCGAATGTACTGAAAAGATCAAAGACCAACATAAAATATATGAAGAATATGACAAGTGCAATCTCCTACGGTCTAAAGCAGGAGATTAGTTAGTGCACTACAATCTATCTGCAAAAGGTAAGTAGTGCACAACAGTCTACCTATACGAAGTAGCGAACAACTTAATTCAGAAGTTGCTACGCCACGCCACCGGATCCGCAATTTCTATGCAAGCGGACATAAGGCGTCCACAAATATTCCAAAAATACCCCCGCACGTGTACCGTAGCTTGTATACACATAGGTACATCAAAAGGGGTAAAAGCAATCAAGAACCCGCATGGGCCCGGCGAGCGTGTTATTAGTACACACGTGATGTCCAGGGATATTGCGCGGGTTATTGAATTTGAACCCGATCCTCCTAAGCAGATAAAAAGGAGTAGACAAGGTATGATTATAAAATACCCCCAAACACCCGCATGGGCCTCGACGAGCATGTTATTGGTACACACGTGACATCTAGGGATGCTGTGCGGGTTATTAAATCTGAACCCGATCCTTCTAAGTAGGAGTCGACAAGCTTCAATAATAATTATAAAATGCCACCAAACACCGGCATGGGCCCCGGCGAGCGTGTTATTGGTACACAGGTGACGTCTAGGGATGCTGCGTGGGTCAACAAGTGAATTCAGATTCGAACCCGATCCTCCTATGCAAATCAATAGGAGTCGACAGGGTTCGAACCATCAAACAAACACACGGTTGTGACAACCGGTGTATTTGTTTTAAATGCATTCATATTAGGCCTTCAAGGCCTATAATCAAAAGAATTCACTCACAAGGGCATAAATCCTATGAAACTCGATCCTCTATCGATAATTCGATAGAGTTGACAAGGTTCAAAACATAAATATTTTAAAATGACCCCAAACACCCCAATATTGGCCGTGTTGAATGTTTATCTCAACCGGAGGTATTCACAAACATTTTTAAATGTCTCCCAAATATCCAAATGCTTATTAAAATCCAAAACTCCACGAAAATACCAAAATCCAAAAATTCAAAAAAAATCTCAAATCTAAAAATCCAAAAAGTATTTAAAATTTGAAATCCAATCATCAAATGCTTGAAGCAAAATCCATCCCTCCGCAACAGTTTGCCGAGGTGGAAAAATTAGAAAATTACTTCAACTCATAAAGAGTCAAATGCCTAGTCGAAAATATCACTATGATCCATTATCAAACAATTTTCTGCTAGTAAGGACGTGGTACGTGTCCTCTAACCGGCGGTTGTGCCGCCAAATGGCACCGCAGGATAAACGGTTATGACTCAGGGCCCTCTGAACCGAGTGGTTTTGCCGTCAAATGGCACCACGAAATACCGGTTATGGCTAGAGCCGATACGCTCCTTATTGGCATCAAATCCTTGAGATATGAATCAATAGGATATAATTGATAGGGCACAAAGCCCTCTGTTAGCTAAGGTGGATTCAAATTTGTCCCCTTAGGCAAATATTCATCCCAGGTCTACAAGGTCCCCTTGGTCGAAGCAACCCATGGCTACCGACAAGGATCATTCTATCAGGTTGGGTCGACTACCTCCTTTGACTAAGTAGACCAGGGACCACAATGGCTCAGGACGACGGAACCATGGGATCTTGATCGCGTCCATCATCAATTCCCCCACCATCCACTTTAAGTGCTAGATGGTGAAATTTTTATTTTTAAATATAAAATTTTCTCAAATATCTCAATTCAAATCCAATTCTCAAATCCAAACCTATGCTGCTACTATATGCCACATAACACGTATTTCTACGTATCTGATTGACGACTAGTCTTAATCGAAAGTTCTCTCTCGTTATCGGGAGGGGTAATTAACTTTTGGGGCTTGCGCCTATAGGAAACCAGAACTCAGATAATAAAGTCCTCGCAAAATGAGGGCGAAATCTCTGGGTAGTGTCTTATCTACAAACCCATATGCCTTCCAAAATTTACCTCGGAACTTATCAGTTAAAACTTCCTCGCCGAATAAAAATAAAAGCAGGCGGGGAGGCCGGGGCTGAATTTTTGGAGTCCACATGCGCTGCATGCCGAGATGCCCGAATAAATATTTAAAATTATCAATACAAATATTCTTTCATGTTGAAGAATATATCAATTTCTTTTTCAAAGTATATGCAGATGATCTTTTAAAAGTTCGAGGCACCACCTTCTCCAACGTACCAAGGTTCAAAAGTCAAGAAAATGATTTTTGTAACTACACTCTCCAACAAATTGAGCCAGAAAAGTTTGAAGTCTTTCGGCAGCCTGAAGCTTAAGGTTCGAATGGGTTTAAAAGGTCGGATCCAATAAGCCCAAATATGGCTGGATCGCTGGGAGCTTCATTTACTCAACATGCCATAAGAAAGGCCGTAATAGCGGAACCCCCATTTCGTCAACCCGTTAGTAGGGATTATAGGAAGAACGAAAGCCAATTTGACTCGACCAGTTCAAGTGATCGTAGTACACCGAATTCTCCTAAATAACTGGAGAACCAAAGTTCCAATGGGAAGATGAGTCTCAAACAACTACTGAATGTGTGTAGGCTCCAAATCTTCAACCACAAAGGATAACTCAAAATCTATTAACTTCGGTAAAATTAGCGTTGGGAAGCGCAATTCCCATAGCTTAAGTTTGAAGCCTGAATGGGTGTAAGGGTCGGATCCAACAAGCCCAAATATGGCCGGATCGCTAGCAGCTCCATCTACTCAACATGTCATAAGAAAGGCCGTAGTAGATGAACCCCCATCTCAGCAACCCAAGGACGAAGAGCTATCAAATCTTAGCTCGCTTGATATGATGAACTCAAGTGACTCAGATTAAAGTATCCTCATATGGTTAAGGATTAAGATACTACCCATATTTGGTATTATCAATTAAATCCAAAATCTTCAAATTCTTCAACAAATTCATAAAGCATAAAGCGAGGATCGAATGAACTTTTCTTCAACAAGTCCGCTAAAAGCACAAAGCAAAGGACTAAAAAAACTATCCCAAAGTTCATGAAAAGCCTTAGGCTGAATTAGGAGGATTCTGTTATCAACAAGTCCGTTATGAGCAAAGCTCTGGCCCGATGACTCCTGGCCACGGACCTAGCATGAACCTAAAAGGTTTAGGTCACTGGCATCTATCCCTTCAACAAGCCCGCCAAAGCAAGAAGCATAGGGCCAAAGGAACATAAATCTCCTGAAAAATCACTATTGATAAATCAGGCAATCCTCCATCAATGTCCGTAGCACAAAGCATAGAAAGAAGGAGTCAAAGTTTCAGGACTCAAGCCAAAGCCATGGAAAGAGTACCCTGGATGACATCTACAAATGTCCCTAAATTCTGGGGGCATTTTAAATATTTATTTGGGTCGAAATCGTACTGCATGCCGAGATCCCCAAATAGATATTTAAAATTTTAATAAGATACAACCAGATGATGAAAGAATGTCAAGCAGATACAAAAATGTTGGAAACTAAGGAAGTAGTGATGTAAAAGGAGAGCTTAAGGTGACGATGCTACCCACTAGCATCAATCTACAAAGTGATGCTCTAGAGACCTAAGTATGAAGTACTCTATCACTATCCCGTAGATCTCTACTTAACCAACAACAAAAATATCAACTATACTAAAGATTACAAATGCATCTAGAGATCCATGAAGGAATGAAGATCGATTCTTGGAGATCCACTAAATGGAGATCTTAGTGTGACATCTAAGAAAACTTTTGGAGATCCACTAAATAGAGATCTTAGTGTGACATCCAAGAAAACTTTTAGAGATCCACTAAATGAAAATCTTAGTGTGACATTCGAAGAAACTTTTGGAGATCCACTAAATGAAGCACTTAGAATGAAATCCAAATGTGATTTTGAGAGAGCTATAAGAAGGAAAGCTTCTATGTGACATCGAGAGTAAATATCTGGAGATCCATAAGGTCAATCAGCATACAATAAACGTGATTCGCTCTAAGCGCATATCACATTTATTGGGGCATTTATTGACCTAAACAATAAAAAATCCACGTAATCCTTAAATTCGGTCGAGAAAGAGGAAGAAATCTCGCTTACCTGCAGAACAGCGCCGTTGGCATCGCTTCTCTGCAATTCCTGCAGAAATTTTGTCGAGCAGTACTCTTTTTGCATCGTTAAATAAGAGCTGAAGCCTGTTCTTCTTGGCTGCTCCACACACCCCAACATCTCTCTCCCGATACCTCTCCTCCGACTTCGCTCAGCCCGATGACTTTCCCTCCCTGGTCGGATCGGAAGTCACGTAGTTTTGATCGGAAGCATCAACAGGAACTCGTTGGTGAGGAAGGTAACTTTCTCCCCCCTGCGCGCTTCTTCGGCTTGTCCCTGGCCGAACCAGAGAGGAAGAGAGGGGGAGTGATTTTTGTTTTATTTATTACTATAATTATTATTTATTTTTTTAATTATAATTAATTTAAAAAATAATTATAATTAGTTATAAATTAATTATAATTTTATAATTAGA
>NW_021319658.1:900731-953591 GCF_001605985.2 Dendrobium catenatum | reverse complement strand
TAGACCCTCTCTCATATATATATATATATATATATATATATATATATATATATAACAGCACAATGTCTCCAAGGAATTGCAAAATCTATATGCAACTTGCAATCAACCAGCTTATGATACTTATCTCAATCATGTTGCAGAATAGTGTGAGATAATTTCAACGATTGCAAAGAGGTACAATGAACATGATAATTTGACAGTCAGCAATAATCTACAAACAAACACATCAAGCTCTCAATGCATTTAAATGATGAATGATGAAAACAAAATGGGCTCAGAGTATCCAGCTAAGTCTATTTGAGAATCACATTTGTATTAATCATTCAATCAACTACAACGAGAAAGATGGTAACACACTTGTAATGTATGTAAGGTCCTATAGAGCGTTACAGATAACCAAAATTTGGTACAACTTGCCTACAGGCAATGATAAAAGATCTGCAATACATACAAGTCCATGAATACAGATGTGAGCACCATATACCATATGTGGGTAGATGCAGAAAGACTTCAGTAAATGCAGTATCCTGTAGTCAATTTTAGTCTGTAAATGAAGACATCTACCTACCTGCATGCAGCAGTAGCGGATGTACTGAAAAGACCAAAGATCACAACAAAATGCATGGAGAATATGACAAGTGTAAGCTCCTACGACCAAAAACAGGAGATTGGTTAGTGCACTACAATATACCTGCATAATTCATGCGAGTAGTACACGACAGCCTATCTGTACAAAGAAGCAAAGAACTCAATCCATAAGCTGCTACAATATGCCACCAGATCCGCAACTTCCATGCCAGTGGATAGAAGGCGTTTCTAAATATTTTCAAAATACCCCCGCACATGCACTGTAATATGTATGCACATAGGTACACCAAGGGGTAAATACAATCATACAATCCGCATGGGCCCCGACGCAATCATACCAAAGCAAAATTCATACCTTAAATCATAAAAATCCAAATATTTAAAACTGAAATCCATCCATCAACACTCAAAGCAAAATTCATCCACCCTCCGCAATAGTTTATCAAGGTGGACAAATTAAAATTTACTTCAGCTCATATAGAGCTAATGCCTAGTCAAAAAAATTACTATGATCAATTCTCAAATAATCTTCTGCCAATAAGGACGTGGTACGTGTCCTCTAATCGACGGTTTTGCTGCCAAATGGCACCGCAGGATAAACGGTTATGACCCAGGACCCTTTGAATCAAGTGGTTTTGCCGCCAAATGATACCACGAAATACCGGTTATGGCTAAAGCCAATACGCTCCTTATTGGCATCAAATCCTTGAGATATGAATCAATAGGATATGATCGATTGGGCACAAAGCCCTCTGTTAGCTAAGGTGGATTCAAATTTGTCCCCTTAGACAAATATTCAACCCAGGTCTACAAGGTACCCTTGGACGAAGCAACCCATGACCCAGAACTTAGTCCGTTAAAACTCTCTCGCCGAAAAAAAAAACCACAACAGTGCGGGCAGGGCAGTGGCCGAATTTTCGGAGCCCACAGTGTTGTGGGTCCATTTGATTGTTTGTAGATAAAAAAACATGTATTAGATAATAATAAAATTTGCTATATTCTAGCATATATCTAGATGCAATTAGAAATCAAATCAATTTAACTTTTAAACATCATTAAGTTTCTCATACAAAATGATCCCATTTTATAGAAATGTATTAAAGGTAAATATTGCTTCAAAAGTTTATTTTCTAGTTGTAAGAAACCAGAAGGGTGATACTTAAAATGATGGTAATGACTAGTGAAAAGTTTTATGTTCTTAAACATAATTTTGTAGGTGTATCATCCGGTGAAGGAATTGGTGCAACAATGTCAGATGATGATGATGATGATGATCAAGATGAAAGTGAAACAAATTTTTTTGATGTAAATTTTGATGGATCTAATTTTATGGGTTTTGGCCCTCTCATGCCAACAGAAAGTGAAAGGACACTAATGGAACGTGTTCGTCAAGAGCTGAAGCAAGAATTGAAAATTGTAGGGAATCATTATTTCATAACTTCACATCAAAAGCATACTATTACTAACCAACTATTTTCAATTATTAGGGATACAAAGAAAAAATTGTGGACATTAGAGAGGAAATTCAACGTAAGAGGAGAGCTGGGAAACTCCCAGGTGATACAACTTCTACTTTGAAGGAATGGTGGCAGTCACACTCTAAGTGGCCTTACCCTACAGTTTGTCTACTTTCTATCTTATATTCATTTCTTTATTCAGATTTAGACTTTGTTTGGGACAGTTTTCTTACTGCTTTCTAAAACAGCTTTCTAGTACAAAATTTTTTAGTTCAAAAAATTTTTGTACTAAAAAGTTACTTTAGAAAGCAGTAAGAAACATGTCCCAAATAAAGCCTTAATTTCGTATTCGAGCGATCAATTACGATAATATTTACAAATATATCTTTGTATATAGGAGGATGATAAAGCCCGATTAGTACGGGAGACTGGGTTGCCGTTGAAACAGATTAATAACTGGTTCATCAACCAGAGAAAGAGAAACTGGCATAGCAATCCTTCATCTTCTACTACATTGAAGAGCAACAGGAAAAGGTATGCCCTAAAAAGCAAAACGTTATCTTGCATAGGTTCCACTTAGTTGCTTGAAATTAGGAAATAGATGTTAAAAGTAACAATTTTAGTTTCACTTTTATGTGTAAAAATAAAATCTTTTAAACGGATTTTGAAATCAAATTGCATTTTAAATTTTTTCTAATGAACTAATGCATCTTATAAATTTCATTATATTTTAAAAATATGGTTTATATATTGAGGTAATAAAATGGGCCCTTATAAGATTTCTATCTATTAAGAAGTAGATTTTGAGAGAACCCTCTCACCTATTTGAATTTATCAGAATGAAATGCAGGTGACGACAGGTTCTTCACAGTTAATTGATTGAAGGAGGCCCGGTGGAAAGATACTGTTACTTCTCAAGCCAAACAAGTTGGTTATAAACTGAAGAATTGCAAGCTAAAGAGAATGAATGCCTAGCAATCTATGGATGGTCTCCATTATAGCTCAAAAAATTGTTTATAATGAATGCTAGTATTATAATAGGAGGTGGTAGCTCTACAAACACCTTATTTGTATTGTGGAGCTAATAAAAAATAATATTACTTACAGTGGCAATGATTCAAGGTTTATATTTCATTCTCTACATAGCTTATAACCTTTATTTTCCCTTTCTTCCTCTTGTTTGAAAATACAAGTGGATAATGGCTTGGTGGGTTTAGTTTTTATGGCTACATACTTGTGACATTATTTAACAGCAAAAGAAATTAAGGCTTCGTTTAGAACATTTTTTTACTGTTTCTTAAAGCAGTTTTCGAGTATAAAAAAATAGCTATTATTTATAAATGCACAGCCATAGTACATTTTTTTCAAATGTAATGGTGTGTGATCAGCATCATTTGCTTTATTAATTTTGTTAATGCCTTTCCATTGCCACATAATTTGTTTCTGTGGAAGGATAAATAGCCAAACTTCATCACAGGAAAGCATAGATGCTTGATAAGTGATGCAGTTTGGAAGTTATTTTTATTAAATTGTAAAGACACTACTTTTGATTAATACAGACTTGGACTTGAGAAAGTGCACTTGCTTTAGGCCAACTCCATGGATTTGAAGTTTTTTTAATTTCAAAATAATCATAACTTAATATATAAATTCTTTTATTAATTATTACAACTCATGATTACATTCAAATATAACTGTTTGAGATTTTATTTGAGATAATTATAATATAAAAAATAATTGAAAATTGTAAAATTCCCAAATAGCACTGATGTAGCACATTAGGACGATCAAGATAGCCAAGCTGGAAGCTCAATTGCAAGAGGTAAGGCAAAAGCCCAATGAAAATATAAAAAATTGGCCAATAAAGAGGTCATAATTTAGAAAAATTATTTATAATTTATAATTTTATATTTTATATTTTATTTTCAACCTAGAGACTTTTACGGCCAGTTATGACATGGTTTGGTATTGATGATGTATTAAAAATAAGAGATTCGAAGTCTTCTTTAATTTCACCAACCTTCTCTTTCCCTTCATTTTCCTGTGGGCTCCGAAAATTTGGCCCTGGCCTCCGCCCGATGACTGTTTGTTCTTGCTTTGGCGAGAGAGTTTTAACAGAATAAGTTCTGGGGTAAATTTTGAAAGGCAGATGGATTTGTAGATAAGACACTACCCAGAGATTTCGACCTCATTTTGTGAGGACTTTATGATCTGAGTTCTGGTTTCCTATAGGCGCAAGACCCTATAGTTAATCACCCCTCCTGATCACGAGAGAGAACTTTCGATTAAGGCTAGTCGTCAATCAGATACATTGTATCAATATATACGTGTTATCAGGCATATAATAGCAGCATGAATTTGGATTTGGGAATTTGGAAAGTTGGAAGATTTGATATTTAAAATGAAAATTTCTTCATCTTGCACTTAAAGAAGATGGTGGGGAATGGATGATAGACCCGATCAAGATCTCATGGTTCCATCGTCCCGGGCCATCGTGGTCCTTGGTCTACTTAGTCAAAGGAGGTAGTTGACCAACATGACAGAAGGATCCTTGTCAGCAGCCATGGGTTGCTTCGTCCAAGGGGGCCTTGTAGACCTGGGGTGAATGTTTGTCTAAGGGGACAAATTTGAATCCGCCTTAGCTAACATAGGGCTTTGTGCCCTATCGATTATATCCTATTAATTCATATATCAAGGATTTGATGCCACTAAGGAGCGTATTGGCTCTGGCCATAACTAGTTTTTGTGATGCCATTTGGCTGCAAAACCGCCGGTTAGAAGACACGTACCACGTCCTTATTAGCAGGAGACTTTTTGAGAATGGATCATAGTGATATTTTCGACTAGGCATTTTTCTCATTGTGAGCTGAAGTTATATTTGAATTTGCCCACCCCGGCAAACTGTTGCGGATGGTGGATGGGCTTTGCTTTAAGTGTTGGGATGGATAGTTTCATTTTTAAATATTTTTTGGACTTTGGGATTTTTTTTGGAGTTTTGGATTTTTGGGTGGAGCTTGGATGGCATTTGAAAATATTTATGAAATGGACCCCTCCAGTTGAGATTTACATTCAACACGACCATCATCGGGGTGTTCGTGGGGTCATTTCCACTTAAAAATATTTGTATTTTATGGATGAACCTTGTCGACTCTATCGAGCTATCAATAGAGGATCGTGTTTCGTAGGTTTTATGCCTTTGTTAGTGAATTCATTTTGTTATAAGCTTTGAAGACCTAACATGAATGTATTAAAACAAATATTATGGTCGCTACGGCCACATATTTATTTGTTGGTTCGAACCTTGTCGACTCCTATTGATCTGTATAGAAGGATCGAGTTCAAACTTGAATTAACTTATTGACCCGCGCAGCATCCTAGACGTCACGTGTGTTTGCACAACACGCTCGCTAGGGCCCATGCGGGTGTTTGGGGGCATTTTATAATTAAACCCTGTCGACTCCTTTTTACCTGTTACGGAGGATCAGGTTTAAATTTAATAACCCGAGCAACATCCCTAGACGTCACGTGTGTATCAATAACACACTCGCCAGGGCCCATGCGGGTTCTATGATTGCTTTTACCCCTTTTAGTGTACCTATGTATATATAAACTACGGTGCACTTGTGCGGGGATATTTTAGACATTCGACTGGTTTTTTATGATGGCTCATAGAAGTCCATCTTTGTCGTAGTCTTTTTAACATTTGCTTGCAAGTAGTGTACTTTGTGTACAATAAATTTCTTATAGTGATTTGTAGCAGCTTGCATTTGTTGTAACCCTTTGGCACTTGTTCGTGGTCTTTGATCCTTTTAGTGCATCCGCTACTGCTGCATGTAGGTAGGTAGGTAGATTCATTTACAGTTTGAAATTGACTACAGGATATTGTATTTACTGAAGTCTTTCTGTATCTACTCATGGGTGGCATGTTATACATACATCTGTCTTTGTAGAGAGATCGTATGTGTTGTAGATCTTTTATCCTTGCTTGTAGAGGTCCAATATATTTGCTTGATGTTGAATGGTGGTTGACTACAAGAGCATTACATCATTCATCGGCTCTTGCTACATAGCTTGTAGGTGCTTTCATGTATCACCATTTCTTATGTGTTTTACGTATGATCCTTTGTATTCATTGCATTTCTTATGTGTTTTGCGTATGCTTTTCGTATTCATAGCATTTCAATAGTTATCAAGCATGATTCCCAATGGACTATATTAAGCATTGATTGGAAGGAAGTTATATCCTTAACATTCCTCTTTCTTTGCTTGTAGACCTATTGCGTTGCGTATGGTGGTTGGCAAATCATCATATTTATATTGTCTCTTATTGAAGAATCACCATATCTATGTGTATGCCAATCTTTATTATTCATAAATGATTCATTATCTATTAAGCACCACTAGTTTTGTTGTTTGTAGGTAGAATTAGCATATTCACTTTGTATATTAACATTGACTTGCTGAATGGATCGCACCCATCAATAATCTCTCCATGCATGTTGATTGGCAACTTATAACATTCACTTGTGTGTGTTATGATTAGCAACACAAATCCTTTACGAAACCATTATGATGAACATTTTCCATTTGATTACACTTTCATTCCTTGTGGATTTCCACTACTTTGTTTACATACATAAGTTGATTATGAAAGTGCCACCGTATTCATCATACACTTCATGCAAAAATCATTCTAGTAGCATTTGATTGTATGATCAATATAGATATCACTTTCTCTCGTTTGCAAGTCATCTTGGTTGGACACTTTGAATCATCTAAATTTCATTGTTCATCATTCATATACATTGAGACTTGCTTAACAAGAGACCCTTACATACATATTCACATTTGATTTCAATGTCATCATTCAAAGATTATCTAAATTCAAGGAATGGTTCTTTATGCAAGATCAATTTAAGTCCAAGCACGAATCAAGTTCTTCTTGATTGAGTTTGGTGCAAATTGAGTTCAAATTCCATGTTACCCAAGTCATTCAAGTTCAAATTTAAGTAGTTTCATTCAAATCAAGTTCGTGTCCACAAGTCCTCTGCTTGAGTTCAAGTTGTTCAAGTCTTTGCTCACATCATTTGATTTTCAAATCAAATGCAAGTTCAGGTTCAATTAAAGCTCAAATCAAGTTTGAGTGTAGTCCTTTGAGTTCAAGATCATTCTCAAGTTCTTTGTTCTTATCATTTGATTCAAGTTTATATTAAGTTCATTTAATGTTCAAGCTCAAGCTTAAGTCCAATTTCACCATTTTTTGTTCAAGTTCTTGGATTTTTTATCCAAATTTCGGCAGCCTCCTGGCATCTCCACCGTTTAGGGGAAAAAACTAAGAGACAACCTTCCCCTCGACGCTACGTGAGTGCTTCAGGTAGGTGTCAAAAATGACACCGTGATCGTAAATATTTTTTTTATCCCCGTCTGCTACATGAGCGTTTAAGGGTTTGGAGCACTAGTTAAAAAAGAGCACAAATTTCACCCTCTACACTACGTGAGTGTTTGGGGGTACTTATATATATATATATATATATATATAATTTTATCCCACCTCGCTACAAGTGCCGCATCAGATTCCCACCCTACAATTAATGATAATTAATCATATTTAATTATTAATGATAATAATTAACTATGATTAATTATAATTAATATAAACTAATTATAAAAATTATAATTAATTTATAACTAATTATAATTATTTAACAAATTAATTACACTTAAATAATAATAAAAATAATAATAATAATAATAAGTTATAATGTTATTATTATTAATAATGATAATATTATCATTAATAGGAATATTAATACAAATATTATTGTTAACAATAATAATAATACTAATAATTCATTAATGTTAATATTAACACTAATAATAATAATATAACTAATAATATGATTATACATAAAAAAAAAGTATACCTATAACTAAGGGGGCGATCGAGTAAGAGCATAGAGGGGGTCACGGCTTGGAGGAAGAAATGGAGAGAGCGGCTAGGTCTATGGTTGAGATTGGTGGAGGAAATTTTGTCGGAGAGGAGAAGAGCTTGTCCAAGTAAGGCTTCGATCGAGCCTTGATCGGAGATGGGTAGGGAGGAGTTCAACGTCGGGGCTTGACGCCGACTAGATGGGAGAGTCAGAGGTTAAGGTCGAAGAAGCAGCGAATGGGAGAGATGTTCGCGTGTGTGGAGAGAGCCACCGAAGGCTCTCTTTGAGTCAGTATTTAACGACGAGAATGGGGCAGCGATCGAGAGCATATTTCACGCAGGAAGTGCGGAGAAATGACTGGAGCGGCGCCGATTCAGCCGGATTCGTGGATCCGACGGGATACCAGGTATTTTTGTCGTTGTTTTTGGTTCCTTTGGATATTATTTAGAAGTCAACATTTCCCCACTAATTTCTCTCTATAAGCATTCTTCTAATAACTTTGCAATGCCTATAAATATGGGATGATGTATATTATAATTTTTTTAGTTTGATGGATAAGTATTCTTCATTTATTTGGTGTTTGATGGCTTCAAGTGTGTATTTTCTTTGATAAGATTATATAGTTATTTTTATTTCTTTTATGTTATTCACTACTCTTTAAAACTTTTTTAAACTCTTTACAACTCTTCCGCTACTTCATTAACATCCTCCAATATCATTAATCTCAGCCACTATAATCTTGTCGTATTCCCTACACATCCACATCAGCATAAACAATACCAAAATTTACCATCAACTCTATATCATAATTTCACATCATAAGCTAACTCTCTGCCATCATTTTTGTTATTTATCTCACATAAAACCCACTCCCTAAATTTATCTTCCAAATCAGCCCAAACTAGATTAGTGTTGGTCTTTCTACTAGTATATCACTTAAAATCTCTCAATGTTCCACCACAAGCTCCAAAATGCTTCATTAAATATTAAACTAAAATTGCATAGTCTTTTATACCCATTAATTTCATTAAAAGGCTATCCACCACCATCATATTTGATATTAGAGAAAATATAGGAATGATAAAATATAGTCAAAACTTTTGAACAATAAAGGAAAGTTTTTCATTTGGTGAACTTTTCTCCAAAGGCTTGTGAGTCAAGTTAGCAAGTTTGAGATTAGTAGATCTATTTTATAATAAATTTACTTCATATTAACTGCTTGGATATATAGTATATTTCTTGCCAGTCTATGGTATAAGAATAAAATCCTATTAGCAAACCTCACCATAAAGTTTGACCAATATCTACATGTGTTCTATCCATAAATTCTTTGTCTTGAGTGGAATCTTGTTAAAAGTGACCTTGATGCACTCAAAATTTTACGTAATCTTCAATAATTCATGTGTTTGTTGCTTATGTTAAAACTGATTATTTATTTATCAAAATTTGAATACTTTTCCATCTTATGGGGTTAGGCTTATAGATCTAGGAATATGTTTCTTGCATTCAAAATTATATGCAAGAAAATATATGCATAAAATTTAGTGCATTTGAAGTTAAAAAGAAATTTATTAAAAGGGTGTAAACTACCTAAGAAGAGTTTGGGACATAAGAGGCCTTTATATCCCCTCATCACCTGGAAGCCTCCTCATCACCTGGAAGTTTTTTTTGAATTAAAATTTATTTCTTTTTTACATTTATATTTTAAATTTTACTCTCTCTCATCTAAAGCCCTTTTCCCCTTATCTCTCTCTTCATATTTAACAAAAAAAATCATCTCTTGACTCCCAAATCAATTTCTTAAGATTATATAAAAAAATTGACCAAGATAGTTGATTCCTTAGATCATAGGATTCATGAAAATGATATTAAGATCTACTAACTATTTAGGTAGACTAGAACTTAGATATAAATACTAAATGACCATATATAAGCTATTTTGAATCTTCTACAAATTACAAGAAATCTTGTTTCACGCCTTGCCTAAAATAATAAATGATTTTTTTTAAGATAATGGTTCTTAAATAGATCAAGGAGAACAACTAAATTGGAGACAACTCAATGTTGGATTTTGGGAGCCCAACCTAGTATTTTGATGATTACAAATATTATTGGATGATCATTTATTTATTTATACTTTATAGATTGTTTATTCTGTATTTTGATGATTACAAATATTATTGGATGATCATTTCAGGTACAATGCACACCATGTAAAATTGAAGAACCAAGGCCAAGATAGTACAATGTCAGGGTCTAAGTCAATTTGTATTTGATAGAGTTTGTACTTTTTTATTTTCCTTAGTCATTCTGTATATTAGGTAAATTTTGGCTAAATCACTAAGCACACACTCACGAGGGGCTATAAAAATTAAATATTTTAATTGGCTGCTAAAAATCTTATTGTATAATCCAAATCATATTATACAATATGATCAAACAAAAAATAATTCAAATATTAATTAACTGAGGTTAATTAAATTGAGTTATAACTAATCTACTGCACAACCTCCAATAGTACATAACGATCAGGCATTTTTCTAAAACTCTATCGTTGACACCTTATTACTAAAATTAGGAAAACTTGAAATTTTAACTGATCATACCTTACAAAGTATTTCTTATTGAATAAATATTAATTTATATTGCCCAATTTAATCAAATATTATGAAATTGAATCAGGATCAATGAACATACTATACAATCACCATCATACAAGATGATCAAATAGAGAGATCGCTAGTTAAACTTTGGTTCATCCTTGATGATCTATGATTTGATAGAACTAATCATATTATATTAATGTAGGGAGGTAGAAAGAGATGACATCTCCTTCATAATGAGTACCTGAAGAAGGGATGAAATCTCTATCGAGCTAGGGACGTGGAAGGAGGGATGACATCTCTATCATAGTGAGGAGCTAAAGGATTTATGGCATCTCCGCCATAGTGAGAAGCTAAAGGAGGGATCAACATCTTTATCATAGCAAGGAGTTGAAGGAGGGATGTCATCTCAACTGGGCTAGATGGTGGATGTTAGGGTTTAAAGGTAGTTTTTAAAAAGATTTAGTTTTCTTTAGGGAATTTGAAATTAACTTTGAATTTTAATTCTGAAATCAAACATCCCATCTGGAATGGTATACCACCTCAAAAGATATAAATAATATTTCAAAATGGGGTTCAAATTTAGAATTATAAATCTCACCATGAATATCATAGCCAAATTTAAGAAAGAACTATATATGGCCCCGAAGGGTCAAAGTGAAGTTCGATCAAATATCTAGCTATGATAATCTAGTTGAATTATCATTAATTTCATATTCAATGTTTTATAAACAAATGATATATTTTCCCAAAGGAAGAAAATATCATTCATTATCAATTGTTTGAACATGATGACAATAATCATCACTGATTTTGATTTTCCCAAAGAAAACTAATTAATTTTTGAAGACTGGATTTTGAAAAGTAGATGTAGATCCTAAATCTCCTATGATCGTAAGCCCTTATAGTTAATTACATTGTATGAAATTGGGGTCTCGTACAAATATTCTTGATTAAAATAGCTACATAATTTCTATTTAGAGTTTTTAAGGATTGGAATCAAAGAAGTTAAATTTGGACTCTCAATTAGGACTAGATAAAGTTGGTGTACTTATTTCAAAAGTCAACAGAGGATAAGCAGGGGACACTTTAGGTTTCTAAAATAACTAAGAAGTGTCCAAACTTAAGCTAAGTGTTGGACTTTAAATTTCGTATTGAGAAAATTTTTAATTTGAATTGGGTAATTTATTAGAAATTTGGGATTATATTCCTGAAGTTTGAGGTCCCATGATTCAAAATCTGTCCCAAATCCTAAATCTAAATTGGACACTAGATCACAATAGCCTAACCTAGCTAATGTAATGCAAAACTTGGAATTACTCTAACCTAGATTGGGGAGCTAGCTAATCACGTAGTCATTTTAAAATCAATGAATTCAATCATTTTTTATGAAAGACTGGTAGGGATATTGTTATGAAAGTTTCTGAGAATTGGGTTTGACATCTAGAGCAGATCCTAAATGGTCTCTTAACTTATATAGGGTGAAAAATGATTGAAATTAATGCAATTAAAATTATAGTCTCATTTAATTAATTTCTAATGCAATGCATGGTGTTCAACTCGATTAAATGCATAAAATACATATGAAGCAATTTTAAAAAGGTTTGAAAATCATTCTTTCCTAGAGATTACATAATATTTCTTTGATAGATCTGTACCCTCAAAGGCTATGTGGTATGTTAAAACTTGCAGGCTGGGAGGTGCCTAATAAGGGAGCAATTATTAGGTCCTTTCACTGGATGTAGAGGAAGGTTCGGTTTTAGGCAAAAATAGGTCAAAAAGTGCAAATATGGTATTTTTTCAAAAAACTCGGTATTTGCACTTTTTGAGGCAAAACCGAATCTTCCTCTAGGTCCTTGCACTGGACCAAATAAAAGTTCCTAACAAGGAGGTGAAGGTAAAAATATGTTTATGTTGACTCCCGAAGGTCACGGGCTTACTTCTTAGATCATTAATGTTTCTATGTAAGCCTAAAAATTTTAATTGATTTTAATTAGAAAATATTTTTAGCGTACCCTTACGGGCCTACACATATCTACACTAAAACAAAAATAACATGCAATCACCAAAAAAACTAGAAAAAATAGGCAACCATAATCATAAGCAATATAAATCAAACACATCTATTAATTTAAAAAAATCCATAAAGTAATGTCCATAGGCATAATGCCCCGTTATTACAATCTAGAATTTGCATAAATTAAAAGTGCCTAGGCACTATTAACAGCAAAGCTAAATTTTAATCCTAGAACAAACGCAAGTGACTTTGAGTGTGATATTCTCTATGTTTAACTTATCATCCTCCTCTTTGGGCTTCTAAGATTCTTTGTATCTGGATACCCAAATGGAAAGAAAACTCTTCCTCTAAGGGGATATTATTCTTTCCTCTTTCGGTTTTAAAGTAATCCAAATTTGGGCTATCAAATGAAAAAAGGACTCTTCCTTAAGGATCATTGACTCTTTGGAATCTAACTTTGAATTTTTGTATCCCAACTCAAATGTCTAACTTTCATAACTCTTAACTTTAAATAAATTACATCACTATTAAAATGATAAATCTAGACACTTTTACAGGGTTATCCTAAAAATTTAAAATCAAATAAATCCCAAATAGTTTATATATGTGCATTAAATTGAAAACTCAGCCATACTTGGCTATACTCTTTTGTTTTCAAGGGGGATTGAGTAATTTTAGCACCTGTATAAGAATTTGTTAGTCAAATGATTAACTTTGCCACTTGATTTATAACCCTATATGAGCGTGGACACCTATAGAATGTTACAGCTTGGGCTTCTGAGTTTATAATTTTGATGATAACAAATAATAGTGATTAATCTTTTATTTATCCTAATATTTGTAGTGCATATTTGTTTGTGTGTTTACTAATATTTCAGGTATACCATGCATATTTATTTGAAGATTCAAGACTCAAGATTATGTATAATTAGTTATATTAAATGAGTCTATAATTTTTATTTCTTGAGTTAAGTCTTATAATGATGTAATCTTATAATGATGTATGTTAGTTTGTTGATCATGCACAAACATAGAGGGAGCAAAAAATGTTTTTAAATATTTTAATTTTTTTGTACATCGTACTATATGATCTATATCATACTATACGATTTTGTGTAATAAAAATTAATTAAACTATTTTATGTTTTTGAAAAAATATTTTTAAAATATAACTAATCGTACTATACGAATAACACATCGTACTGTATGATCTATTATAATTAGAAAGCTCGCAATCCATTAAATTAGGCAAAAATTTGAATTTGAAAAGTTATTCTAATTATATTATACGATCATGATCATAATGTATGATGTTTAAAATACTGCCTAATTTAATCCTATGATTAGTCAATCAAAACAGCTTAATTTTGATCGATATTTTGATCATATTGTACGATCAATAGAGACGATCTTGGCCGTCCCATGCTTCGTCCTGGATGAACTGCTATTTTTGAACTATTCGTACAACACATTATACTAGACATCATACAATATGAACAGGCAATTGAATTGTTCGTACAATACTAACTGGACATCATATAGTACTAACAAGTCAATTTTTGCACATCATACGGGACGATCTTGCGATCATATTGTACGATCTTTGGCAGCTAAATTGAGTTTTTTAGGATTTTTTGAGCTCTCTATTTAAGCACTCTCATAAGTCTTTATAAGAGTCTTTGACATCCATTAAAGCTTCATTTTTTTGGAGAAAACTTGAAGAGAGAACTTGAAAGGGATAGGGAAAAGGTTGGAGTTTGAGAGAGGCAGAGATCCTTGGAGGGGATTTCAAGGGAGTGTGAAGGAGTTTTCATTCGGTTGCTCTGACGAGCCTGCACCTCAGTACCATTGGATTCAAGATTTTTCTTGAGGGATGTTTTGGGAAGAAGAAGATTTCTTTGGTGTCAAAGGACCTAGCTTCTTAGCCGCACTGGGGAAGGTAGAATTGATTTTATAAGGGCTTCTCTGCCTTGCCAAGGGGCGAAAATGAGAATCACTAAAGGTTTAGTGTAATACTTGGAGGGCGCCTCCTGGGAGTAGACGTAGGTCATGGTTTGACCGAACCACTATAAATCGGTGTGTTCTTTCCTTTATTATTTTCGTACTTTATTTCCGCATTCATTTTTATTGCGATTAATTGCGTGGGTGAAATTGATAATTTATCTTTTTATCATGAATATAATTTGCTTCCACATCAAGTTATAAAAAAATATTTCTTTTCATTAAAGAACTTTTTAAATATCCAATTCACCCCCTTCTTGACGCATCTCGTAATTTCATAGAAAACTTAATGAGCAACTAGATTGGCTCTAACCTAAGGGTAATTTATCGCCCATCACATCAATTCATTAATTATAGTTGAAGTAAGTAAACACTCATATCAATCAATTTAAAATCCCAACATGCAATCAAAACTAAAAAAAAATCAATACATAATGCTAAAAAGTAAACATCGGCATAGCCTAGACTAGAGTTGGTTGTTGTAGAAAACTATCTAAAGTGTGTGAGGTAGGCTTTGTGGCTTAGATATGTCATAAACTGGACAATTTATTGAAATCATCTAGTGTTCAGGTTTGTTAAAGGTTAAAGGGGAAATATTATGTTTGAGTTTAAATATTGATATATTAAAGTTTAATGTAGGTATATTTTAATGGTTAAATTATTACTACCTTTATTACTCACCGAGGTCATGAAGTTTATTTCACCTTTCTTGGTGCTAAGTTAATAATCTTGTAGGCCTGAGTTATCGAATAGTAACCGTTGTTGATTAAGTTAATTTGATGGGTTGAGAATTAGAGGTTGATGAATTTTAATCCAATTGATTGATTACTAGTTTCAATGAATAAAATATATTTTTTAATTTTAGGTTAATTATTAAATTTTGGGATTATTAGAGTTATTTAATTGTGTGAATTAAATGGTTAAAAGTTAACATTTTTATATTAAAATGATTTCTAGAATTTAATATTTTTTATAAAATTTTAGACCTTTAGATGAGTAATTAGATAGTTAGTTTTCTTAATTTGGAATTTTTGCATTAAGTTATGATTTTTAGAGTTTTGATCTAGATTTCAGCTATGGTTGGCCGAAGAGTTGATATTTTTTACTTTGACTTAATTTTAGGATATTTTTAAAAAATATTAGATTTTAATTAGATTTGAATGGCTTTGAGTTTGATTAAATTATATTTTTTTGGAGTTATTGGTGATTTTTTAAAGTTTATGTATTTTTTTTTATTTTTCTAAAATTGTCTAATTAAGGGTTTTTAGGAATTTTGACCCAAATCAAAACCAAAACCCCTTGAAATCATCCCAAAAGTTCTAAAATGAGTAAAGGGGATAATCCCAAGTGATTAGTAATTAATTTTGAATTTTTAAATATTTTAAAAATTTAAGCCAAATAATATTTAATTTTCCTTAGAAATTAAATTAAACTTAAATTCGTGGTCTAATCATAGGGCTATAATTTTCATGAATTAAGAATTCAAATAGGAGCAATTAGAGACCTTTTTTAGATTTTTAGTATTTAACATGAATTAAGGTCCAAGTCACTATCCTAGGCTTGGTAGGGGATGAAATTAATGGCTTTAAACTCCTTGGAATAAGCATAATTAACACACCAAAGCTCAAATACTAAATCTCATTGGAAAGTTCATTAGAGCAATTTGAAATCAAGGGCTGAACCATGACCCTTGATCTTAAATTGGCTAAATTGTGCCCTTAAACAATTCAAACATGGTTTAAAATTTGGACATGTTAGAGACATGCCTAAATTCAATCCCCCAAAGTATCAATATGTGGACATAAGAGAAATGCCTAAAATAGCCCTAGGATAATGATTGAAATTCACTAAGTTGTATGCAAAACCATATCTTGAGACTATAGGGCTTTTAAAAATCTCCTCGAGATCTTTTAATAAGCCCAAGAACACTTAAATTGGTCAACTGGATTGTGAGATATGATTTTTTGAATTTCCGTGCTATTTCTTATGAATTTAATCTAAATTTACACAGACATGCGGCTCTTCACATGTGGGCACCATTCGATTAGCCAACCAATCATTGCGACTAACTATGTAAACATGAAACGGATTACAACCTTCAGATTATTGATTGAGTGGCTGCAATAAAATTGGCTATTGAACGGCAGGATCTAATCCAAACTATTGAATAAAATCAACGATTAGCATTACGCCTTTAACCTCTCGCATAGAATTGAAGTCATACCTTCTCCGGTGTGATCCAAGAGATCCTACTGGCGAACTCTCACACAATTTGGTAGGGAGGGTAAGGATGGTGAGGAATTCTAATCCAACAGAGGAAATCTGTTGGATTAGAAGTTATCTTCACACTTAACAAGACTACCTATCTTAGGAGCTATGGATTGAAATCTCACCATATAGAAAGCCCCAACGAATGTATTTTTATGTTATAAAGTTTGAGGCGATGCAGGCGAAAACTTCTTCTTTAAATGTCTCGGCCGAAGGATCACCAAAAGTACAACTTTGAAATGAGGGCAGAGAGATTTCATCAGAGTTAGCTCGAAAAGATGGCTGTAAGAGGCTGGGAAGATATGGATCGAAAGAGGAAGACTTGAGGAGATCTAGGGAATAATTTCAAGACACTAGAATTAAATGTGGATGTTTGGGTGAGGGTGCCCTACTCTTGCATTTCCCACAGCCTTGGATGGTTCTAATGGCATTGATGGGTGGTTAGATGGATTCCAAGTGGAAGGGAACATCATCCCATAGCCTCATGAGCTTAAGCCCAGCAAAGACAAGCTCTAGAAGCCTTTGGGCAGAGCTTGAGGATGGTAAGACCATCAGTACTGGTTTTTTATTCGTCTCAATCGCCGTTGGCTAGGGGCTGGGTAAGGTTGAGGTGGAAATATGTTTGGAGGTTTGGTGAACTTGACAGAAGGGACAATTGGGCATGGGAGAGCTTGGATCAATTGGAAGGCTTGGATTGACCCAAACCTATATGGTTTGGGTCTATTTAGGTGTAACGTGAGTTGAGCTAGGAACTGAGCATGATAGGGGAGGTAGGTTGGGTCATGTTTAACCCAACCATGGATTGAATTAGCCATGGGTTGGCCAAATTCTCCAATATGGCTTAGGTTAACCAAACTCTAGGCAGGTTTGGGTCCATTTGGGTCGGTCTGTGGTCAAGCCATGTCATAGGATCGATGGGAAAGATGCATTGAATCAAGGGGCACCCAATGTAAGTGTCAATTGGGTTTGTTCTAGTTTGTAAAGGAAGATGGCTCAGGTCAAAGTGGTTTTGTCCATTTTGAGCTAGCCTAGAGGTTGACCCAAGTTATCCTAAGGGTGGGGTTGACTAGGGTAGGTGTGATGGATCTAGGGCCACTTAATAGAGGTGTTAGTTTGGCTTGGTGGGGCTTAGGTTAAGAAATGGCTCAACCCATAGAGGTTTTGACCACTTTGGTTTTTTCTAATTCCAAATCCAAGTTGACCCAAGGGCTGGGTCAACTAGGGAAGGTGTGTTCGGTCATAAAGGACCCAATTCTACCATTGGTTTGATTTTGTTTGGCTAGGATTTAGATATGGCTAATAGGGTACCTCTCTTTGGGCATGTGGTCAGGAAAAATGGCTAATGCAAATGGGCCCAAGGCATTGGTCCTTAGGGGGTGGAGCGGTGTATCTTAGGAACCTAGGAAGTCATCCCATGGATTTGGGTAGGCTTAGCAATGCCTTTGTTAAAGGGTTTCAATGGGTAGAAATATATGTGAGGTTTGGTCAAACTTGGTAGCCAGCAAAATTGACCTATGGTCAAGGGTTGGGTCCATTGAGTTCATATTGACCATATGAACCCAATGGAAGTTGTCCCAAGTCAAAGGGAACTCATTTGGTTTGAAATTGGTGTTTAAACCCTTAAGGGGCAGTTTGGTCAACTATGGTTTACTTGGTCAATCAGGTCAATCCAAAGGGTGGGTTTGAGTCTAATGTGTTTGTAATGATGTTTAGGATCTATTAGGATAGGTTTTGAAGATTGACAAGGTTGAATTATGTTAAGTTTTGGGGAAAAGATAAAAAATTCTTCTAAAGGGCATTTCAGTCATTTTGACCCCTGGTCAACCCTGGGTCAAATTGGGTCCATCAAAGTATAGGTTACTTGTCAACATGTCATAACAAGTTTCATAGATATGGTTAGAAGGTTTGAAAAAAGTCCCAAGGTCAAATTCCACTGAATAGAAAGTCCAATGGCATAGGCCATAAATATTTAAAAGTTTTGTAGCCTTTGGAAATCAATTCAGCTTCTTTGGATGGAGACCTTAGAATGAGTTTAAATTTTTTGGGTTAACTTTGGAGACATATCTAAATAATATGAAATTGTTAGACCCTAAATCAGATTTCATTTGACTAGGTTTTAAGGTGACAAAAAATTGCCCAAAAAAGATTTTAGAACCTAGGTCCTTAACCCTAAGGTTTGGTTTATAATGTTGGATTTGGATTGGATTTTTGACTTGAATGGTTGAGTTTGAATTATCCATCTCAATGAAAATCAAATAAGTGGTTGAGATAGATTGGACATGATTTATAGGTTGATTGAAGGTTGATTGAAAGTTGGACTAGAGATTGGAAAGTTGAGCTAAATTTGATTCAAATTGGAATTAATTTTGACTGAGACCTGTATGATTAAAAAGTGGAAACCTTCTAATCATTTGGCCCGCAAAAAGAATCGCAGGTCGATCCTCGTGACCTCATATAAAAAAGAGGTCGACAAATGGACCCCTAATATTTGTATTATAATAAAGTTCTACTAAACATATTGACGTTGACCGAATGGAAGGGTGAAATATAGGATTTTGATTCTAAGGAGAGGAAGGACCAAAACTTAGTAAATTAAAGTTGATTTGATACTAATTTGGTTCCACAAAGGGTGTTATTCACCACTAAAATATAACCATGTGGTGGGGTCAAAATATGCCTAACATAGGGGATCGAAGCCAGATGATCATGTGGTGGGGTCAAAATATGCCCAACACAGAGGACCAATGTTGAATTATCATGTGGTGGGGTTGAAATATTCCCAACAAAAAGGATTAGGGTTGAATGATTATATGATGGGGTTAAAATATGCCCAATAAAGGATCGATGTTAAATGAACGTATGGTGGGGTCGAAGTATGCCCAACACAGAGGATCGAGGATGAATGATCATGTGGTGGGGTTGAAATATGACCAACATAGTGGATTGAAGCTTAAGAGAAGGCAACAACTAACCTTAAGGAAAAGAGAGCACGAAATGATTGATTGATAATTTTTATCTTTTTAAAAATTATTTTGACAATGAGAAAATAATTAACCAAAGTTAATTTAGGATATCAAAACATTTCATTAATTAAAAATCTGAGCTATATCAATCATAGTATTTCTTAAGGAAATACCCACTGAAAGGTAACATTGGGTGATTTTCTTTATAATCCACTACCTGATATTCTCCCCCTTCGTAGACTATTTCCATGACAAAAGGTCCTTACCATGTTGATTCGAACTTCCCATTGATCTTTTGATGAGATAAGATAGGCCTCCAAAGAACCAGGACCAAGTCTCCTACTTGAAAGGTTCTATGTCACACTAAGTTATAATTAGCTTGAACTATTTGAGCTTTATACAACTCTAGACTTGTTTGAGCTTGGAGACGATGATCTTCAAGTTCTTCTTGCTAGAGTTTTGTATTTTGGTCGGTTATAATTTGATTATGGACCATAATTCTAAGTGAGGGAATAAGCACTTCTAAAGGGAGTATGACCTCGGACCCATACACTAGCGCAAATGGAGTGGATTGGGTTAGGGTTCTATAAGTGGTCTGATAGACCCACAAGGCTTCCACCAACCTCTCGTCCCATTAATATTTGTTATCATCGAGGGTTTTTTTTTATAATTTGCACCAAAGTTTTATTGATGGACTCAGCCAACCCATTAGCCCGAGGGTAACAGATTGTTTAGTATCTCCAATTAATATTATGACATCTTATAAAATTGTCAATTTTTATAGACTTGAATGAAGACCAATTATTTGATATAATTTTGTGGGGTATGCCAAAATGATATACGATATGTTCACAAAAGAATTTCAAAACATGTTGTGATGTTATATTGTGTAGAGGAATAACTTCCTCCCACTTAGAAAAGTAATCAATAATAGCTAATATGAAGCGATGACCCTTTAAAGGAGGGTCAATTGGTCAAATAACATCAGTGCCCCAACTTTTAAAGGTACATAAAGCTATTTTGGGATGCAACAAATTAGGCAATTTATGTGAAACCACACCATGGACTTGGCACTCATGTCAACATTTTGCAATATCCATGCAATTGTCATTCATCATAGGCTAGTAGTATCCAATTCTTTTGATTTTTAACTTCTTTTTTGGACCTAATTGATTATCATTGCATAGTCTGGAATGGACCTCATTAGCAATCTTCAGGGCCTCTTTTTGTCTAAACAGTATAACCACATAAGAACGAATGATTGATGATACAAGGTATTGTTGACTAGTGCATATGATTGGGCGCAGTTCTTTTTTTTTTTTATTGGCGAGGGATTTATCCTAGGGAAGTTTACCCTCTTAAAGGTAGTTGATTAAAGGTCATCTATAGTTTCTTTCTTTGTCAATTATTGAAGAGGTAGAAAGGACCTGTTAAGATTGCTTGTGGATGTGTTCCAAGTGGGAGATAGTACTTGACAACCTTAAATATCTATAGAAATGGAGTCTTCTTTTGGACATGTGAATTCCATTGCAAGCTTAGCTAGGGAATCTATTGTAGAATTACTTCCACAGGGAACCCTATACAAATTTATAAAAGGGATTTTCTCGATGAGGTGACTAGTGTAGTTGTGGTACTTGAGAAGTTTTGGATTCAAAACCTTATAGGTTCTTGCCATCTGGTTGTTTACCAATTGAGAACCACCAAAGTTTTTAATATCTTTAATCTTCATTAGAATTACAAGTTATGGGCCAGTTCTTGTAGCTTCTTACTCATCCTCATTATTTGTGCAAGACTATGACAAATGATTGGAAAAATGCATCATTCCCATATATGATTGTTGGATTCCTTAAGACTCATGATTTGCTCATCAGGTAAATCATTATTTAAAGGGAAATTTGTTGATATCAGGTGTGCTGAAGGAAGTCAACAATGGTCTTTCCCTTCACAGCATGTAGAGGAATAAAAGTGATTTAAAACTAAAGCAATATCAAAGATAACCATGCTAAACATCCTTAGAATGAAGGATGGTTCATATGATATTGTAAGGGATTAAATTAATAAATCAAGCTCACTTTATGAGAAAGCATGTAATATCTTAGTTTTTGGGCTTCAAAAACTAAAGCAAGGTAATGCTTCTCAATCGAAGGAAACAGAATTTTTGGAGGAAGAAGCCTTTATCTTAAGTAATAAAGAGCTTTCCCTTTCCCTTCATTATTAACTTGAGTTAGAAGATCACTAAGTGACTCGTCGAGGGCAGCGGTGTAAAGAATAAAAGGCTTTCCCGGAATAGGGGCTGCTAAGACTAGCAGATTGGCAAGATATTCCTTGATGCTTTCAAAATCATTTTGACATTTCTCATCCTAAATGAGTTTGGTTTCTTTCTTTTTTAGTACAGAGAAGGGTTGACATCTTCTAGATAAATTGGAAATGAATCTTATCATATATGTCAGCCTGCCTTGGAGGGACCTTAATTGGGTAAGGCTCTTAGGTGGTGGCATATTTATGATGGCTTCAATTTTGAAGGGATCAATCTTAATTCCACAATGCCTCACTACAAATCCTAAGCATTTCCCAGAAGTGAAGCTAAAAAATACACTTTAGAGGATTCATTTTGAGGTCATAATAATGTAACCATTTGAAAAGGACTCTAAATTCATTAAGGTGAGCCTCTTTGATCTTGCTCTTGACAACCAAATCATTGATGTAGCACTCAACTTAATTGTGGATTAGTTAGTCGAAGATTCGGGTCATGGAGCGCTGGTAAGTTGCACTAGCATTCTTAAGGCCAAAGGACATCACCTTATAATTAAAGATTACTTTAGGGGTCCTAAATGTAGTATTTCTCTCTTCTTCTAGGTCCATATGAGCCATTGATAAAGAAGAAAATAACATGCGAAGAGAAAATGCCTACCATAAGCTCGGGTATGGGTAAAAGAAATTCATCCTTGGGACATGCTTCTATAATAAGCATAAACCTAGATTTGAACGTTCTTCTTTTAAACTAGCATGATGCTGGCTACCTATGAGGGATATTATACCTCTAGAATAAACCAGTCTCGACCAATTTCTTAACTTCAAAAATGACTTGTTGCTCGATTTCTAAATGTATGTGTTGAGGAGCTTATTTAGTAGGAATGACATCATGTTAGATTAAAACTTTATAAACTGCTGCATCAGTAGATAGGCCCAGTGTTTCATCATATTTCCAAGCAAAGCAGTCCCTAAACTCAAAAAAGAAGTTGGATCAGATTATTGGATTCATCCTCACTCAATATGGTACTTATGAAAGTACAGCGAGTGTAGTCATTGGTTCCCAGGATAGCTTCTCTCAACTTATCGACTGTCAATTTAATCTTTTCCTTAAATTTTCAGGCTGCATCCCAAGCTTGAAGTTCATCGAGATCATCTAAATTATTCAAATAGAGTTTGTTAAGAGGATTAATGAATTAAGTTAAGACTTTTTGAGATTCAAGATGATAAGTTATCTTTGAGCAGTATTCATCATCATCAAATGAACTAACGGTGTCAAAGCTGATACCACTTGTCAAATTTTTCTTGATTTTTATTCACCAAGTGTTTTTGTGGTATCTAATTTGACCCTTAGTCCATTGATATAGTAAAGAACCTTTGGAAAAATAATTCTTTACACAGACAGGAATGTAACCAAAAGGTTCTTCCATTAATTCATTAAAATCTACCTCTTTGAGGGTTACATCACATTTATCCCTTGAGGAGGAGCCAAGGGGATGTTTTTGGACTTTCTTTACTTCGTTGCTTAGGCTAGGTGCCTCTTTAATCTCTAACCGTATAACCCTACCAACGGATAGTTGGGTTAAGGATAGAGCCTCAATTCTCCTACTAAGCATTTTATACATGGTCAATTTAGGTTTATCACTTTGAATTTTTGGAGCCTGAACCTCTGGGTCACTATCTTGTTCTAAAGTGAGATAAAACTTTAGAGGAGGGTTGATTTTCTTATAATCAAAAGGAATTGTAACACCATATTTTTATGGTTCTTCATTAGAATTTGATTCAGGATTGATATATATTGGGGTTATTGTTCTTTCAAATAAAGCACGACCTCGATCCCGTGCCCCTAGGTCCATCCTCCCACCTCTATGAGATAACATGTTCGGAGGCCTAAGGACCATGCTACGAATCTATTTTCAGGGAATATAATTTTGATGATAGCAAACATTTCTGTTTCTCTACGGCTGCCTTGTCTACTAACATTTTAGGTCCACAAGATCAAACTGTAATTTGAATCAGCTCAAGATTGGGTAGACAAGGTCTGAGTTAGTTTGTAAACTTTTCCCTTTCTTGAGTCTATTATAAAAGATGTGGTTCCTGATACTAAGTAACCTCACACACACACTTGGGGGAATTTTTTCTTTCTGATTTAGAGTTTTCTATTTTTGCTCACATCATCCGGGACGATCGACAAATCGGCATGTATAATCAGTTAAAAATAGAAACCCTAATTAGGGCATCCTGATTAAGGTAGCAATCATTAAGCGTATCATCCTGGATGATATTTGTATCGACCGGGACGATAGGTTCAAATCAGAAAGAATCAGCTACCAGATATATTTAGGTATTATTTATTTTTGTACATCATCCTGGACGATGTAAACATAGTTATTCCTAAATTAATCTTGTAATTAAGTTTTGATTGCATGATCATGTTGTCCTAGATGATCACAGGATTAGCCGGGATGATCAGCTTACAAACCTCAGTTGGCCCTAGATGACTAAACATTGGCCAACTGTTATTCAGGGTGATGCTTTGGACGAGTTTCATGAATTTAAACTAATCGTCCGGGATAATCCTAAGATCGATCTTGACGATCAAGCTATTTTTCCATCGTCCAGACATCCAGTTAGTGCGATTGTCTGGATGATATTCAATGATTTGTACTAATCATACATGACGATATACTATCAGCCTGGATGATATGAACAAAAACTTTATTATCGTCCCAAATTGTCCTGGCTGATTGAGCTTAATTTGCATTGATCGTACATTATGATATTTATATTATCATGGATGATAAAGTTGGTTTGTTAAAATTAAGATATATTCCTAATCTCTTCTATATAAGACCACTTATTCTACCTAAGAGATCATCTTTTGCTGTTGTCTTGACCTAAGAGAGCCTAAAAGAGAGGGAGAGAAAGGGGGGGAGAGAGAGAGAGGATCTTATGAGGGGGAGTTTGTGAGGGGTTTCACAAAGGTTGCTCCAAGAAAAGATCCATGTCATCTTCTTCGATCATCGCCCCTTATTCTTGGAGGTTCAAGAGAGGTCCACTTCAAAAATCGATCAAGGTTCTCTGCCTGCTTCAGGAGGAAGCAAAAGGTGTTGGGTTTTCTACCGCATCGGTGTAGGTGGAATAGAGGTTTTGTAAAGGCTTCTTTGCCTTGATGTGAGACCAAAAGAGAGTCATTGAGTTTAGTGCAATACTCAGAGGGCGCCTCCAGAGAATGGATGTAGGTTGAGTTGGCCATACCACTATAAATTTTTATGTTCTTTACTACCTCTTTTTTGTATTTAATTTCCATAAGTTAAATTTCATTATGATTAACAGCTTGGGGTGAAATCTGTGATTGATCTTTTTTATTATTGATTCAATTCATTTATGCTGCAAGATATAAAAAAGATTTTTCTTTTAGTTAAAGAAGTTTTAAATATCAATTCACCCTCCCTCTTGGTTAGCCTTGAAAGTTTATTAGAGATGTTAAGCCCTATAGAACTGGCCCAAGCTAACCAAGAGAGAGGTGAATTGGAAAACTTTAAAACCCAAGATAAAACTCCAACCAAAATCACCACAAACAAAGTGCGGAAGAAAAATAAATGCGGAAGCGATAATAAGAAAAAAACACACCGGATTTATAGTGGTTCGGTCAAACCTTGACCTACATCCACTCCTTGGAGGCACCCTCCAAGTATTGCACTAAAAAAAGTCTCTCTCCTTTAGCCCCCACTGCTACGCGGAGAAGCCCTTACAAAATCACTTCTACCTTCCCCGGTGCGGCGGAGTCGCCGGGTCCTTTGACACCAAAGAGATCTTCTTCTTTGGTGAACTTACCTCGAGACAAGCCTTGAATCCGATGGTGCTAAGGTGCGAGTTCGCCGGAGCAACCGTGTGGAATCCCCTCCACACTCCCTTGAGTTCCCCCCCTCAAAGGATCTTCTCCCTCTCAAACTCCACCCTTTCCTCTCTCCATTTCAAGCTCTCTCTTCAAGTTTCTCCCACAAGAACGAAGCTACAATGGCTGCCAAAGACACTTACAAAAGTTGTCATCCCTTAGCTTAAATAAAAGCTCTCAAAATGAGCTCATTAATGCAAGTTGCTGACATTATCATCCAGGACGATAGGCATATCGTCCTAGCTGATTAGTTCAAATATGAGGAAAATCATCCTGAACATTGCCCTGAAATGAAGCTGGACGATGTCTAATCGGTCTGGACGATCTTGAGATCGTCCAGGACAATTTGACCATGTAATTGATTTCCTTAAATTCCAGAGAAATTTTGGAAAAATTGACCTGGATCATCCTGGACGATATTTTATAGTCCTGGACGATCCTCTGGACGATGTCTAAAAATAGGTTATTTCTAAATAGATCTGGTGGCAGATTCTTGTTGAATTGAGCCTATCATCCTAGCCGATACAAAATCATCCAGGACGATGTGTTTTGCATAATGACGACTGCTTTAATGAGGATGCCCTAATTAGGGTTTCTACTTTTGTCAGATCATCCAGAACGATATAAATATCGTCCTGGCCGATGTTACAAAAAATAGAAATCTCTTTAATGCACAATAGAAAAACTTCCAAGTTACAAATCATTAGATGTCACACCAAATACAACAGACTCAAGAAAGGAAAAAAGATTACAAACTGACACAGACCTAGTCTACCCAATCTTGAGCTGGTTCCAAATTGCAGTCTTATCGTGTGGACCTGAAACGTTAGCACATAAGGCAATCGTAGAGAAATAAGAAATGTTTTCTATCATCAAAATCATAAACCATAGATCCGCAAACAGCCTCGGGACTAGCCTTTCTTTTATTTTTTAAAGGCTTGATTTTGGAATTCATGATCATAACTAATTACTTTGATATATTATTCTATAAGATAATTTATTTGAATCAAGTTTTAAATGAATCTTTTTTTCTTATCTAATTGGTTTATTCTGAGTTAGGTCTCTTGTTTTCAAAAGATGTTTTTGCCTTGAGAGAAGTCCGAGCTAGGGTTAGCAGGATCATATATTCTACCATTTTGGAATTTGATGATGTTAACTCATTGGTCTTATAAATCCTTAAATTCAATCACTTTGAGAATTTATTTTGTGCCTTTAAAAGAAAATAAAAAAAATATTTTTTTTTTCGTTTCATTTTTATCTCTTCTTTTTTGTCTTTATTTTTTATTTTAACTTTATCTTTTATTGGTGTTTTTATATTTTTTGGGCCTTCTCTGATCATCTACTTCCACATCTTGAATTTCATTTTTTGGTCCCATGTCCTAGACAATTTTTATATCATCATGGACAATTCATTTAATCAACTCCTACCCTTTTCATCTGAAGGCTGATATTTTTTCTCTGTTCATCATTGTCTTGGATGAAACTTTATCATCCAGGATGATCTGGTCGTATCCTACTTTGCTTGATGTGATCGGTTTGGATGATCCTCTTCATCCTAGACGATGTTCTTAAATCTTTGCTCAATTTATGGAAAATCGTCCCATACAATCCAGATGTTCCTCCTGGACGATACACATGGCAATACGTTTAAACTTTTTAAATTTGGCTGGTATGATCAATTTTTTATGATCGTCCCGAACGATCCACCTATTCATCCCGGATGATACACGTGGTAATGTTTTAAACACTTTTAAATTCAGCTGGTACAATCCATTATTGTGCATTGTCCTGGATGATCCACCTAATCGGCCAGGACAATCTTCTTTTTCAATGGTCATCTGGCTTGACTCCTCGGGACGATCGCCTGTGTCTTATCATCCTTGATGATATCTAATTGTCTTGGAAGATTTTGCCGCCTTTTTGACCAATCGTCGTAGACGCAATTATTGCACCCAATCGACCTAGATGATTCTGTTATCGTCTTGGATGATCAGATCGTTTCTTTATAAATCGAGCCATTTAATCAATTTTTCTCACAGAAGTCCTCTTTAACTCTCTTTTGTTCTTACTTCCTTTCTATTTTTCTTGATTATGGCCGGTGGAAAGAGATCTCACCATCCTTTTGGGAGTTCCTCGAGGGAGAATCTGGGCCTTCACTTCACCGAGGCAAGCAACTATGCTGCCTATCTGAGGTATAAAACAGTCGGGATTACCGTATCCCAGACTGTCAACCTGCACATTCTTTCCTATCCTATCCTACATTTATTTGAACACACTTCCTTAACCTTCCTTCTTACTCTCACTATCCCTTTTAATTCAGAATTACTTTTTGAATTTTCACTAGCCTTCACATAAATTCATCTTTCATTGCTCTCCAATTATATGTGAATAGACGTCCCGTCGAAATCACATATCAGGACTGTTAAGAGCTTTTGTAACTTTCCACCACATGGGATAAACTCCACACCCGTGTTCTGATCTTGACTATGACTGGGCTCCGACCAATCACTTTCTAAGAAACATTAATGCTCACTTTCACATTGGAGAGTATAGTACCTTACTCAAAGATGCTAGGACAATCTAGCATATCCTCGCACCTAAATTCTTCCAAAAGCTAGTGATCGCGTTCATATCACTCATCTTCTTTCGATCACCACTTTTTACATTTTGGCTCATCATGAATTCAATGCCACTGATTTGATTTTTTTTTATATTGAGCATCTGACAAGTATTCGAGATCTAGGACATAAGAGGAAGCCCATTCTTGCCCTAAGACATATCATTACCTATGTCTTAGAATCAAAATACAACCTCCAATATCATGCTGCATAAAGTTTTCAGCCTGCCTTCTACTCAAATAACTCCTTCCACATTCTTCACAATACTCATCTCCACCCGGGGCACGAGGAAGCCAAGGGTGGTAAGGAGGAGGCAGCTCTTGCACCTATTCCTACACCTACTCCACTCTGCTAGCACTCACACTTGGATCAGTTGGTAGAGCAGTTTAACCAGTGGGAGACTCACTTTGAGACCTACATCGCTGCATAGGGACAGCAACATGCAGAGGATGTTTCTCTCTTCAACTCTTATGTGGCTCACCAGCAGCACCAGCACGACCAAGATATGGCCTGGCTTGGGGAGCAGTTTGCGACTCTTTCCAATTACTTTCAGCCAAATCCACCACCACCACCTCCTCCTTCGGATGATCAAGGGCCATCTTTCTCTTACTCTATTTTCATTATTTTAGTCTTCTCTTATTCTTTTCTTTAGTTTATGTGTTGTTTTTGTTTTTCCCTCCTCCTTTTTGTGATGTCACAAGGGGGAGTTGTTGTACTAGTTTGTACTATTCTAGTTTGTTATATTTTTATATTGGTTAGTTGAACTATTTGAACTATGTTTGTTTCTTCACCTATTTCCATTAAAATTGCTTTTAATAGCTTCAATTATTTTTTTTATTTGCCATCATCAAAAAGGGGTAGATTGTTGTGAATCTATTTTTTAGGGAATATAATTTTGATGATAGCAAACACTTCTATTTCTTTACGACTGCCTTGCCTACTAATATTTTAGGTCCACAAAATCAAACTGCAATTTAAATTAGCTCAAGATTGGGTAGACTAGGTCTGAGTTAATTTGTAAACTTTTCCCTTTCTTGAGTCGATTATAAATGATGTGGTTCCTGATGCTAAGTAACCTTGCACACACATACTTGGGGGAATTTCTTCTATATGATTTAGTGTTTTCTATTTTTGTTCACATTGTCCAAGATGATCCATAAATTAGCCTTGATGATCTGTTAAAAATAGAAACTCTAATTAGGGCATCCTGGTTAAGGCAGCCGTCATTAAGCACATCATCCTGGACGATATTTGTATCGGCCGGGATGATAGGCTTAAATAAGAAAGAATTAGCTTCCAGATCTATTTAGGTATTATTTATTTTTAGACATCATCCAGGGCATCATCCTAGATGATGCAAATATAATTATGCTTAAATTAATATGGTAATTAAGGAAAGCAATTAAGGTTTGATTACTTGATCATATCATCCTGGATGATTACAGGATAGGCCGAGACGATCCGCTCACAAATCTTAGTTTTCCCTGAATGATCAAACATTGACCAGTTGCTATTAAAGATGAAGCTATAGACAATTTTCATGAATTTGAACTAATCGTTTGAGATGATCGTGAGATCGGCCTAGACGATCAAGCTATTTTTTCATTAACCAGACATCTATTCAGTGCGATTGTTTGGACGATATTCAATGATTTGTATTGATTGTATAGGAAAATATACTATCAGCTTGGATAATATGAATAAAAACCTTCTGATTGTCTCAAATCATCCTGACTGATTGAGCTTAATTTTCTCTAATCGTACAGGATAATATTTATATCATCCTGGATGATAAAGTTAGTTTACTTAAATTAAGATCTATTATGAAGCTCTTCAATATAAGTCCTCTTGTTATACACAAGAGATCATCTTTTACAACTATCTTGACCTGAGAGAGCCTAGAGGAGAGGGAGAGAGAGAGAGGATCTTGTGAGGGGGTTTGTGAGGGGTTTAACAAAGGTTGCTCCCAGCAAGGATCGAAGTCATCTTCTATGATCGTCGTCCCTTATTCTTGGAGGTTTGAGAGAGGTCCACTTCATCAATCGATCAAGGTTCTCTACCTGCTTCAGGAAGAAGCAAAAGGAGTTGGGTTCTCTGCCTCACCGGTGTCGATGGAAAGGAAGTTTTGTAAAGGCTTCTCCACCTTGCTGTGGGAGCAAAGGAGAGTTGCTGAGTTTAGTTCAATACTCGGAGGGCGCCTCCGGGGAGTGGACGTAGGTCAAGTTGACCGAACCACTATAAATTTCTGTGTTCTTTACTACTGCTTTTTCTTTTTCTTTTCATGATATTGAGGTTGTCTTTTCTATCTAATCCTTTTAATTTTTGATCTTTTTCTTTTTCTTCTTTTTCTTTTGATCCTTTTGATTCTTGATTTTGACTAGATCTTTTCTCACTTGTTTCCTCCTCAATCTTGCTCTCAATTTTAAGATAGGAAGAAGACCCTTTTGGTATGAAATATGCACCATCCTCATAGATCTTGATCTCTTGAATTGAGAATGGTTACAAATTCAACATCATGTCATTGGTACTTGATGCATTGATGTAGGGTAGATGGAACCATCCTATATTTATGGATCTAGGGCCTACCTAAAAGTGCATTAAAAGAAATAGGTGAATCATTTATATGAATTTTTTTTTTTATCAATTTTGAGTTCTCTGATTTCCAACAGAAGGGTGATTGAACCCAAATCTCTCTCACCTTTTTATCAATTTTGAGTTCTCTGATTTCCAACATAAGTGGACGTAGGACCAAATTGTTAATGGTGAGCTTACCGGTATAACCTTTATGGTAGTCAAGGGTATTTACTTTCATCACATTAACCAATGCACCCAGATCAATAGGGACTCTTGATAACTTATAGCTCCCTACATTTAAGGTAATGTAAAGAGAGTGATTATGGTCGGTAGTGCCCAGAAGTAGGTCTTCATTTGAAAAGGTTACTCCTTAAATTTCTTTAAAGCAGACGTCTTCATCTTTTGAGATTGAAGCAAGTTGAGTCAGATAAATCTTTGTGTCGAGAAGTGCTTTAATTAAGGACCCCCACATTTCTTTTGATAGGACAAGGGCATCGTAAATGCTCAACTTAGCTGGTAACTTCCTAAGGTGAGCCAGAACATTATAGTCAACCTTGGGGACATTTGCTTTGGGACCCCGCAGAGTGGAATGAAGATTGGATTATTGAGTGGGGACTTGGATTAGATAATTTGAAATAACTTGTTTTCCATAATCCTGAGGGGCAAGCCTAAGGGGCAAGACTTTACCATCATGAAGTTGCACCTACTCGACATCCTCGGGAGGAAAAAATATAGTGGAGTCTACACTCTACATTAGTTTTAGATTATTATTTTCTGAGTGGGTATCACAATCTAAAAGATCTATCAAGATAGGGGTCTCATGAAAGTTAATTTCAGGGAGGACATTATCTGATATGATTTCAGGTTTGACATCCCCTTTGGAGATCAAATCTGGAAGGTCAAGTTTTTGAACATTTGGATTGATCTCAATAGAATTTTGAATTTCTTCAAAAGAGTTATAAATTTGTATTTCATCTTTATGGCTAATCATCAAAAGTTGACATAAAAGGCTGCTTTTTATTAAATTTGTGACCCTTTGCCTTTGATGGGGAAAAATAAAAGTCAGATAATAGGAGCAAGGATACGACTTTTATGCCATCATCTATCGCTCGAATACATCTCTCATCAGTGCACTTCCTTCTACAAAAATATCATTCTTTTCTTTTTCATTTAGTATAGTAGTTTCTTTGACTATTGGAGAGGGAAGCAGCTTAACATCCTCCTACGAAGCCTCTAGGTAAACTTCCCAGATCGGGTCGTGGGTTCTTGTCAGAAGCTATTATGAAAGATGAAAAAACTTGTTAATCAACTTTTTAAGTGCCCAAGATAAAGTTGTATCTTATTCATCTTCAATTGATAGAGAAATGTAAGAAGGATCACCTGAAATGGTTTTGACTAACCCTTATTCTGAGTTTACCAAGTACTCTTTAGGAATATTGATATTACTTTACCTAAAATTCTTTTATGTCCAATCTTTGAAAATAGTATAGTCCTCAATCGAATGGTTGAGTATGCGGTGGTATGGACAATACTTGGGATCATCTTTCTTATATGCATCCTCTAGCCTCCTGGCCTATGGTAACTGGAAATGTGGTTTTTTTAGAAGGAACCAAAAGATCTTCCTTATGGACTCTTTTTTAATTGATTATGGTCTTGCTAATCTCTCTTTAATGTAGGTTGAGTAAGGTTCTTTAGGAAATTGAGGAGTTATCTAGAATGGACACCTTTAAACTGGTGGTGGTATATATTGGGCTGGCTAGTTACTTGCTACTTTCCCTTGTTGACTACCGACACTTTGCCTATTTTCTTTTCAAAGGACTTGACCGGCTTTGGAGCTCTCTTGTCATCTAGAAGATCCTTTAATAATGGCATTTGAGGAGCCTTTTCATGTAGGTTTATTGACTTGTTTAAAAGCTTCTCCAAGGTTTTAATTATAAAACCCTTCAACATAAAAGCAATAGGCCCGTAGATATTCGTTAGAAGAATATCCACTACATGTTGCTCTTGTAGCTAGGGTTCACACTTCATCTAGTGGGTTTCCCACCTAAATATGTACTCAACTAGAGACTCTTTTGGCTTTTGTGTTATGATGATAAGATCGCCCACAATTATTTGCTGCTACACTCCAAAAAATCTCTTTATGAATATATTTTTAAGTTCATTTAAAGTTTGACATAACTGTTGGGTAGATTTGCATACGACTTAAAAGCAATGCCAAAAAGACTACTAATAAATTGGTGAAAGAGTAAAGCATTTGACCCCTCAGCATTATAATAACTTGCTCAGAAGTGGGCCAGATGCTGCCTCGAGTCTTCAATTCTAGTGAAAATTTTAAGGGATGGTGGTACAAAGCCCTTCAGATAGAAAAATAAAACATATTCTTCAGGGTAGGGTATACCCTTTGGAATTGATACAATTCCTTGGGAATGGGCTAAGGCCTCCCTTACCTGGTCCTCAATCATCTGCTTGATATCGTTTTAGGCCAGTACAAGAGGAACTAAGGAGATTGTTAGTTGAACTAGGAGAATGAACAAAACTAGTTACTAGACTGTAGGGACTATTGACATTGACTCAGGGATCTTAGAGATAGATTCTAGCCTCCTGGCTTGGTTAGTAATTTTTTGAATGGCAGTTTGTTATAGTTTAAACAGGGGCTGATGTGACTTATCCAAACACTCTTGTATTTCCTTGACCTTTAGCAACATGTTCGTGACTTATGCCTCAAGGTTTTTGATATGCTGGTCATCATATCTGGCCATTATTGATTCATCTAAATTTGAATCTATAGTGTTTAGCCTTCAACTTTGCTAGAATGTTATTTACTTGGCTAAGTTTCTTCGGCTGACCCCTTGATCTTAACCATGAAGATACTACTAGTAACCACTTCCTCTTCCATCAATAAATCATCAAACTCTAGGTCAAATACTTCTTCAACTTCCTTCTTTCTTAAGATATTCTTAATCTCATGTACTACGTCATCGATCGGTCGATCTCCTATAACTTCTGGGTTGATGGATAAGTAGACTTTGTAATACATTATTTCTTTAAAATCCTTATCTTGTAACCTAAAAATGATAGCTTATAGCTCAACATCATCAATTGTTAGGGGCTTTGCCATTAATTGCTCAATCATTTTATGGTATTTATCTTGGATTGTCCTTTTCCCTTCAATTTCCATGTGGTTGGTAGTCCAAAGGGTGTCATCCCTAATAGGGTGATGTATAATTACCTTAGGACGTGATATAGGGTCTTGGAGAGTGATGGCTCCTACATCAGGTAATGCAAAGTTCTCAGATCCTTGGGTAGGGAGTTTTGGTACAATTGGTGGAATCTAAGAAAAATTGTCAGGGAGATGCATTGAGACATCAACTGAGGTATCAACTAGATTAGTAACTAGAACATCAACCAAATTGACAACTAGAATATCAACTGAGTCATCCACTAGATCAATTGCGGTCTGGACAACACAAATTGGGATCTATGATAAATTGACTGAAGACTGAGGTGGCTTAACTAAATGTGGAGGAGCATCAACCCTACTAATCTTCTTAGGGATATACTTTCTTTATAGGGACTTGGGCCTCTTACCCTTAGCTTTAGTTATAACTTTAATTTCAAAATCCTCATTGGTTTTCACCACTATTGAGGCTATCTTTACAAATTTTGTTGAGGGAACTAATGGCCTGCCAATAGAATGGCTTCCCTTTCGTGGTCCAATACCCTCTATTTTAGAAGACAGAGGGCGTGACGCCTTGTGGTAACCATATACCAACAAAAAATCATCGTCTATCATACAAACTTCTTATTTCTTCTTACATGCTGGGTTTCAAATTCTTAGCTTCAGATTTTTCCTCCTTAAAAATTTCTTTCTCAGAGCAGTGGGAGATGACTCCATTCAGATGCTTGATATATTATTCCTTTGTCTCCCTCGCTTGGGAAGCACAAGTTCAATTTATTTTTCTCAACATTCCTGCCCTTTAGAGTTGTTTTTCCTTAGGAGTCTTCTTGGTCGAGTAGTCTACTGGGCATAGCAGGGAACTAGCTATCTTAGTTGCCCTCCTCCCCCACAATAGCATCTAAGTAGTAGGAATAACTCCATTTAAGGAGTGGAGAGGAGGCAGGGATAGACAAATCCATGTCAGCCTTTGGCTCTACCTGGCCTAGATTCTTAACTTCAAAAACTTCCTTGCTTTTGCATTCTTACTCATAACCCTTCTCAAATAATTTTCCTCTGATCTTTAATAGAAAATGGGATCCCAAAACTTAATCCTTCCTCAAAAATGATTTTACTTTGGCGGTATCAATAGAATCTTTTGGCTCTCCTGGCTCCATATCAATATTGAGGAATTTACTCCTGACCCCATAACCAATTTCAACACAAGGCTTTGTAATTTAGAAGCATTCATGTCAACCAATTTCTCCCCATTCATTGATAGGTCAATGGTTTGAAATCCCAAATAAAACTGAATTGTGTTTTCGAAACCAATCTCTTCCCAGGTTAAACCCTTCTTAAAGGTGAAAATCATCTTGCCGACCATTTGATTCAGTTTGAATTATTTGAATTTGAATAAAGAATTGGAATTAGATATTTTTTAAATTAAACTTTGAAAATCATAATGGACCCTATATTTTATCACATATGGCGAGTTATAAGACTTACAACCCAACATATGATGATAAAATACAAGGTTAGTTATCGTTTAAAGGAGATTCAGATTTTCGCTACATATACTAAACTATAAGGGAGTATTGTAGGGCAGCATATGATAATTTCAATTTCATACTGAACTTTGAAAAGATCTTTAATTTTTAAAAAAATAGACAAATTTTCTCTAGATTTTGAAACACAATATGTTTAGTTTTTACTCAACCTAAGGGCTTACAAAATTAGCAAGAAAATTTGAGGGAGTTGCTTGCTTGATTCTTCCACACCATTAGTTGATTTAGGGGTAGAAGGTCAAAGTTAGAAGCTTAAAAAATTGAAGATCTCAAAAATAAGATCAACAGGACTCCTTTCCATTTTAAACCCAACATATTAGTTGGACTTAATAATGTAGGATCAGAAATATAACATGGAGATTATGAAGATCTGGCTAAACACTATCACCCTGCCAATTAATTTCGAGGAAGAAGATCAAAGACCAATTTTTAGACTGAGGTTTTACCTCTCTTTTGATGTGAGTTGTTGAGGTTAGTTGAACTCCTCCAAAGAATAAATGGGTAGAGATTCCAACAAAAAGAAAGATAGTCAATACTATCAATGAAACAAAATTCCACTATTATTAGAGATAGAGAGATGAAGGTTTATGAAGGTTATTAAACCTTAATGAGCTAGCCCGAGGCTAACCTAGAGGGGGGTGAATTGGATATAAAAAAAAATTTAGGGAAAAAGAAATCCTTTAACAAACATTTCACGCCCACGCACAATAATCAACACAACAAATGCAAAAATAAGTAAAGTTCACAACAGTGAAATAAATCAAAAATTTTAATCACATATATAATTGCAAAAAAATAAAGTGCAAAAAATAATCAGAATGAAAACACCAGAATTTATTATGGTTCAGTCAACCTGACCTATGTCCACTCCTTGGAGACTTCCTCTCCAAGTATTACACTACATAGAGGTGACTCTCCTTTTTCCCTCCCAGTAAGGCAGAGAAGCTTGTATAGATGTTATTTCACCAACTTGGTGCAATAGAGAACCATGACTCTTTTACAAGCAGAGAACTTCAACTCTATTTTCACCCTCCCGGTGATAGTCAGAGAACTACAACTCTATTTTCACCCTCTAAGTGATGGTCAGAGAACCACAATCTTTGCTAAAGAACTTCTTCTCCATATCCATAGAGAATCCAGGAAGGCACTTGTAGATACTAAGTAAGAGTCTTGCCTGGAGCAACCTTGTGAATCCCCTTACAACTTCTCCCTTATAAAATCTCTCTCTCTCTTCTCTCACAAAGCTCTTCTTTTCTTCTCCCTCAACGCTCTCTCTCTTGAAGTCTAAATAGCCAAAGATTTTCTAATAAGAATATTAGAAAACTTTAAGTCTTGGGCTTCAAGAAACCCTAATTTTTAAGAGTTTCTCCTTCTGTTTGCACTATAGGATACAATAACCGTACAATACAATCAATACGAAACTAGTTCCATGCAGTCATCATTCCGATGAACTGTTTATTACTCACAACACTTCATTTCATATATTTATAATATCATTTGGTACAAACTATAAAAATTCCTTTTATTTGTTTTGTACAACTTCTAGGATGGCCAATTTCATACACTGTCGATCATTCAGTACTGTGGAAATCGTATAGTATGATCAGTAAAAAAAATTATGGCTTTTATTTGGTACAATATCTGGGACAACCAATTTTGTATATTGTCGATAGTCCAGTACTGTGGACATCATACAATATAATTAGTATAAAAATCATTACATTTATTTGGTATGACCTTTAGGACAACCAAAGTCATACTTTATCAATCGTATTGTATGAATAGTATTGTAATGTATGAATGGCTGATCATAAATGTCATGATTTGATATTACCTAATTTTGAGGGATTAATTATGAAAGTTATTAATTTGGGCATACAACATGAACCAAATTATATCATACAATTTGTATAGAATAAGTATATATTTAACCTCTGGTGGCTAGGGTTTTAACATAACACAACATATCATAAAATATAAATTAAAGTCATATATTATGAATCAAAGTTGTATAGATGATCCAAAGTCGTGTAGTACAATTTGCTAAAAAAAATCTCTCAAAATATTTTTCTTTCTTTTCCTATGTGTGTGTAAGGTTACTCAACAATGATATCCACCAAATTACATGACACGACTAAAGAAAAAAAAAACATAATAAATTGAAAATATAGACTATAATTCTAGTCTACCCAGTCATAAGCTGATCAATATTGTAAGTAATGGTGGACTAGTTTCCTAAAATATTAATATACACAAAATAAACCAAAATATCATAAAATTAGGAGAATGTAGTAACATACACAATAATATTTGTTATCATCAAAATCATAGTGTTTGAACTAGATTTGCAATAAAAGAAAGATTCAGTCCCACCAGTCATGCCATTTTTTGTTTGGGTTAAAAGGTAATTCTTGAAAAGTTTTAGTTTTCCTTGGGGAATTTAAAATTAACTTTGAATTTTAACTCTGAAATTGAACATCCCATCAAGAGAGGTATACCACCTGAAGTGGTAGAAATAAGATTTCAAAATGGCGTTCAAATTCCTCCTTGAATATTATATCCAAATTTAAGAAAGAACTGCATATGACCCCGAAGGGCCAAAGTGAAGTTCAATCAAATATCTAGCTATGATACTCTAGATGAATTATTATTAATCTCATATTCAAATTTTTATCAACAAATAATATATCTCCGCAAAGGAAGAAAATATCATTCATTATTAATTATTCAAACATGATGACAAGATCTTCATTGATTTTTATTTTTCCATAAAAGACTAATTAAATTTTGAAGATTAATTTTTAAAAAGTAGATGTGGGTCTTATATCTCTTACAAGCACAAGACCTCATAATTAATTATATCAATAGAGTTTTGGGGTCTCCTATGAATACTCTCGATTAAAATAACAGTAGAAATTCTATTTAGAGTTTTCAAGGATTAAAATCAATGATGTTGAATTTGGAATCTCAATTAGGACTAGATTAAGTTGGGGCACTTATTTCTGGAGTCAATGGAGGAGAGGTATGAGACACATTGAGATTCTAAAATAATTCAGAAGAGTCCCAACTTAAGAAAAGTATTGGGCTTTAAATTTTATATTGAGAAAATCTTTAATTTGAGTTGCATAATTTATTAGAAATTTGGTATTAAATTCATTGAGGTTGGAGTACTATGATCCAAAATCTACCTGAGATCCTAAATCTAAATTAAACAATAAACCACAGTGGCCATAACCTAGCTAATGCAATGTAAAATTTGGACTTACCCCAGGATGGATTGATGAACCAACTAATAACCTAGTCGATTTAAAATACATGAATCAGATATTTTTTTTTATAAAAGAGTGGTAGAAATGTTGTTATTAAAATTTTTGAGAATTGGGACCGACATCTAGATTAGATCCTAAATGGTCCCTTGACTTATATAGGGTGAAAAATGCTTTACATGAATGTAATTAAAATTTAAAACTTATTTAATTACTTTTTAATGTAATTCATGCTAGTCAACTCGATTAAATGCATAAAATATATATGAAGCAATTTTTAAAAGGCTTAGAATTTATTTTTCCTTAGAGATTGCACAACATCCCCTTGATAGATCTATACCCTTAAAGGCTACGTGGTATACTAGAACTTGCAAGAAATGAGGTTCCTAACAAGGTGGAGAAGGTAAAAATATGATTATACTAACTCCCAGCAGTCTCGAACTTATTTATTAAATCATTAGAGTTTCTATGTTAGCCTAAAAATTTTAGTTGATTTTAAGTAGAAATTTTTTTTAACGTACCCTTACGAGCCTCCGTGTATCTCAGCTAAAATAAAAATTTCATGCAATCGCCAAAAAACTAAGAAAATCTGACAACCCTAATAACAATCAAGGTAAATCAAACACATTAATTAATTAAAAATAGTTCCATAAAACAATCTTTATAGGCCCCATTATTACAACACAGAATTTGCATAAATTAAAAGTGGCTGGGCACCACTAACAACAAACTTGGATTATAATTCTAGAATAGGCATAAGTGACTTTGAGTGGGATACTCTCTGTCTTAAACTCCTCATCCACCCATTTAGGATCCTTAGATTCTTCGTATCTTGATACTCAAATGGAAAGAAAACTTTCCTTCATAGTGGATGTTATTCTTTTCTCATTAGGTATCAAAGTAATCCAAAATTGGGCTTCCAAATAGAAAAAGACTCTCCCTAAGGGATGTCCTTTCCTTTTTGGAATCCAACTTTGGATTATTATATCCCAACTCAAATATATAACTTTCACAACACTTAACTTTAAACAAATTACATCAATATTAAAATTTAAAAATCTAGACTCTTATGTAGAGTTATCATAAGTATTTAAAATCAAATAAATCCAAATCAGCTTATATATGTGAATTAAATTTAAAACTTGGCCACACTTTGCTACACTCTTTTGATTTCAAGGGGGACTTGAGCAATTTTAGACCTCTATAAGAATTTGTTAGTCAAATCATTAACTTTGTCCCCTTGATTTATAGCCCTATATAAGCATGGACACCTGTAGAAAACTTAGTGAGCAACCAAATTGGTCCTAACCTAAGAGTATTCAATAACCCATCACATCTATTCATAGATTATAGTTAAAGTAAGTAAACATCAATCAATTTCCAATCCCAACATATAATGAGAACTTTAAAACCTAATAGATAATAGTTAAAAGTAAACATCGTCCAAGCCTAAACAAGATTATTTATCATAGAAAATCATCTAAAATGCGTGACATAGGTTGTGTGGATGATATATCTATTAGATTGGGCAATTTATTAAAATTATCTAGTGTTCAGGTCTGTTAAAGGTTAAAGGAGAAATTTTATGTTTAAGTTTAAATATTGATATATTAAAGCTTAATTTAGGTATATTTTAATGGTTAAATGATTACTACCTTTATTGCTCATCAAGGCAGCGAAGTTTATTTCACCTTCTTTGGTGCTAACATAATAACCTCGTAGGCATGAGTTACCTAGTAACAACAGGTGTTGATTAAGTTGTTTTAATTTATTAAGAAATAGAGGTTGATGAATTCTAATCCTATTTATTGATTACTAGTTTGAATGATTAAATTAGAGATTTTTTTTGGAATTTTAGGTTAATTATTGAATTTTTGAATTATTAAAGTTATTTAATTGTGTTAATTTAAGGGTTAAAAGTTGAATTTTTAAAATTAAAGTGATTTTTGGAATTTTGTAATTTTATAAAATATTAGACCTTAAGATAAGTAATTAGACTATTAGTTTACTTAATTTGGAATTTTCTACATTAAGTTATGATTTTTAAAGTTTTTGATTTTGACTTTATTTTAGAGTTTTGATATTTCTATAAAATACTAAAATTTTATTAGAGATGAATGGCTTTGAATTTGATTAAATTGCTTTTTCTAGAATTATTTATAATTTTTTAAAGTTTAGGTATTTTTGTATTTTCTAAAATTGCCTAATTAAAGGGTTTTGAGAATTTTGATCCAAATCAAATATAAAACCATTTGAAATCATCCCCAAAGGTCATAAATGAAATAACACAATAATCCCATGTGATTAGTAATTAATTTGAAATTTTTTTAATATTTTTAATTAAATAATCTAATTAATTATTAATTTTTTGTAGAAATTAAATTAAAGTTAAATTAGAGGGTTGATCATAAAGATTTTACTTTTCATGAATTAAGGATTCAGTTATGAACAATTAGAGACCTTATTTAGATTTTTAGGATTTAACATGAATTAATTATTAATTAATTAAATTTCTAGGTCAAATTTAAGGGGTAATTATGGGTTCCCTAGTTGGTGGACTAAATGGGAACCAATTCCAGTGAAACTTTGGCCATGAGTTCACTTGAACTCAAGGCCCAAGCCCACTAAATTTGGGGCAAAATTAAATCCCCTAAGGTTTTTAACATAACCACCAAAAGTAACCATTAGGTTTCCCTAAAATTAGTGGCTCTAAACTCCCTAGACTAAGCATAATTAACAAACCAACGTTCAAATCCTAAATATCATTGGAAAGGTCATTAGAGAAATTTAAAATCAAGGGCTAAACCTAGACCATTGATCTTAAATTGGCTCAATTGTACCCTTAAATAATTCAAACATGTTAAATAAATTTGGACATGTCAGAGATATGCCCAAATTTAATCCCCCAAAGTCTCATGTTATGGGAAGTTTAATCCTAAGAGAAATTCCAAAAATATCCATATGATAATTATTGAAATTCTATAAGTTGTATACCAAACCATAGCTAGAGACCATAGAGCTTTTGAATATCTCCCTGAGATCTTTCCAATGTGCCTAAGAGCACTTAAATTGGTCAAGTGGATTGGGAGATATGATTTTTTTTAAGTTCCATGCAATTTCTTGTGAAACCATAATTTTCCTAAATAGAATGGGTTTGTTTCAATTTTTTAAAATTTATATAAAGGAAGCATATTTATTGAAAAAAAGACCAATGATGCCAAATTTAATAAGATACACAAAGTGTATCAAAAATTAAAAGATACGCAATGAAGACAAATTTAAAAAGATGTATAAAGTGTATCAAAAATTAAAAGATGTGCAAAGTGCACCAAACAACTGATAGGAGGCACAAAATGAGCCCACAAAAAGTAAGCTTACATTTCTTGTACTTCTTAAATCTTAAGAAAACTTTTTTATCTCATGATATTTTTGATACTTGAGTTTTAAAATCATGATTCTTGATTCATCAGTTTTTTCATTAATCTTCTATTAGATATATTTTAAGAAAGGAGTTTTTGAAAAAGTTAGTGTTTCTTTCACTAATTTATTCCTTGATTTCAATATTAGATTAAAAAGTTTTTGAGCCTTTAAAAAAACTTGAGCATGGATTAATAATTTCTAAATTTCTAACCTTTTTGGGTTTTGCATTCCAATACATTCCTTACTAAGTTTTTGAATAAAATCAAGAGGTAAATTTCTCATTTCGAGAATATTTTATTATTTAAAAAAAAACATCTTCACCAGATTAGGGATCATTTTTATTTTTTTAATCATTTTTACTATTCTAATTTTCTGTGATCCTCTTTTTGATAATGTCAAATAGGGAGAATGTACTGTTATATTAATATATTTTTTAGTTTATCTTTTTTTTTTAATTTTATTATACTTTTTAAAATAATAAAAATAAAAAAAAATATTTTCCCCAATTTTAAAATTTTTATCCTAGTAAGGGGGAGATTAGGAGAAAATATTTTAATTTTGTAAATTCAACCTGTAATATTTGCCATCATAAAAAAGATAGAGATTGTTGCAACTCGAGCTTATGAGTTTATGTTTTTAATGATAACAAATATTGTGGCTCACATCTTGTAGCCTACTTATATTTGCAATATATTTCTTTATGTGTGTAATAACTTTTCAGGAATTCCATTCTCCATCTAATATAAATTAAAGGCTCAAGATTGGGTTGAATATATTATGTTGTAACAATTTTTGTGATACTCATTGATGTATTTTTTATTTCTTGAGTCAAGTCCTATAAGGGTGTATGCTTGCTTGGTGGCTATCCACACACACACTCAAGGGGAGTGAGATTGAGTCAAAACTAGAAGTTTAAGTTTTGAACTAATCGTACTGGATGATTTTGATCGTCTAGGACGATTCATTATAATCTTTAAAAAATGTCGCCAATGATAATTTAGGCAAGGATGTAAGATTAAATTTTTGTTCTAATCGTCTTGGATGATCTAGATTGTCCTAGATGATCAATACAAATCATGCATAAATCGATAATATGATAAGGGGATTAATTATGGTTAAATTGTTCAAATTGGATCATCCTAGACAATCTGTACTGAATGATGTTTGCCAACATACTGATTTTCCTAAATCATCCAAGATAAAATACCATAATTTTTCTTCTAATAGTCCAGGAAAATCCACAATATCGTCATGGATGATCTATACAAAATTGAACTGATTGTCCAAGACTATCCTTATATCGTCCGGGACTATCAGGTCAAATTATGCACATCGTACTGGATGATCCTGCAATCGTCCAGGAAAATATTTAGCGTCAAAATTGAGTTTTTAGGGTTTTTTGAAGCCCCTTTTAAGCACATCATACGGGATGATCCTACGATCGTCCTGGATGATATTTGTTACCAAAATTAATTTTAAGGGTTTTTCAAAGCCCAATATTTAAGCTTTTTTAATGCACTTGATAAGTGTCTTTGGTAGCCATTGAAGCTTCATTCTTCTGGAAAAAATTTGAAGAGAGAACTTGAAAAGGATAGAAGAAAAGCTGGAGTTTGAGAGAGGGAGAAGATCCTTGGAGGGGGTTTCACGGGAGTGTGGAGAGTGTTTCACACCATTGCTCGACATTTATAAATACCAATTCACTTTGGTGTCAAAGGACCCGGCTTCTTTGCCTCATCATGAAAGGTGAAAGTGATTTTGTAAGAGCATCTCCGCCTAGCTGTGGGTGCTAAAGGAGAGTCACTAAAGGTTTTGTGCAATACTAGGAGGATGCCTCCGAGGAGTCGATGTAGGTTAGGTTGGACCAAACACTGTAAATTTGAATTATTCTTTTTTTATTATCTGCTGTGCTTTATTTTTTACTATGATTAACTGCTTCGGTAAAATCTCTGATTAATCTTTTTATTATTGATTTAATTTATTTCCGCTATAATATATAAAAATATTTTCTTTTTGTTAAAGAAGTTTTTTTAATATCTAATTCATCCCCCCCCTCTTGGTTAGTCTCGACACTAGTTCATAATGGCATAACCTCCCTGATAAACTTTCAAGGCACAACTTACAATAAGCAGAATTCAAGAATTAAGACTCATGATAGTGCAATGCTAGAGCCTAAGTTTGTCTGTATTTGATAGAGGCTATACTCTTTTTATTTATTTATGTCATTTTATGTATTTGGTGTATTTCTGAAAAATAGCTTAGTACACACTCATAACATAGGATAAAAATTAAATATTTGAATATCATATTATACAATATGTTCAAACATAAATTAATTTGAATATTTAATTAAATGAGATTAATTAAACTAAGTTATAACCAATCATACTGTATGACCTCTAATAGTACATAATGATAAGTTATTTTGCTAAAATCCCACCATGGAATCCTTCTTGTTAAAATTAAATAAATTTAAATTTTAAACTAATTGTACTATACAAAGTAGTACATACTATATAAAAATTAATTAATTTTTCCTAATTTAATCCTAGGGAATAAAAAATTGAATCAGGATCAAATCTTCATTAATGATTATATTGTACGATCACCATTGTACAGAATAATCAAATAAAGAGATAGCTGGGTAAATCTTAGTTCATCTTGGATGATGTGTGTTTTAGTATAATTAATCATATTGTACTATTATACACCATACATAATGATCATATATGAAAACTAAACAAATTGGCTAATATAATTCAAATATCATACTGTATAATCAAATAAATTAATTTAAAAATTATAATTTTTAAAAATCAAACTTTATTAACATAAGAGGCTTGAGTTCCATGAAGTTGAGTAGCAAATGATGCTTTCTTGGGAGAGAGCTTAAGAGAAAAAGATGGGAATCTCCCTACTTGTGTGAGAGTCCAAGCCAATTAGGAGGAGAGAGAAGGTGAGGTTGAGGGAGTTCTTCCTTAAGGGTGTCAAGGGGTGTGAGGGTTTCACATAATTTTTTTGGTCAAACTATACCTTGTAGTCCTCCGTGTTATGGCGAAGGAGCTCTTGGAGAAGAGATATATGAAAATTCTTTTGGCTAAAGAATTATTAGTTGAGAAGGGTAGGGGACAGCATCTCCATTAGGTTAGGAGGTGGAAGGAGGGATAACAACTCCACCATAGAGAGGAACTGAAGGAGGGATAACATCATCGATGTAGTGAGGAGCGGAAGGAGGGAGTGACATCTCCATTGTAATGAGGAGCTGAAGGAGGATTGACATATCTACCAAGTCAATAGGCAGAAGGAGGGAGATTCTTTAAAGTTAGAAGAATCTATAAAGGTCATTCTTTAGTTGGTAAGAGAGAAGCGTTTCTCCACTTGGTTGAGTGCCAAAGAAGCATGTATTAATGCAATATCCTAAGAGGAGGACCTTTGGGGAGTAGGTGTAGGTTGATTTGACTAAACCACTTTAAATATGATTTATATATTCTTAATTTATTGTACTAATTTTCTTGAATTTACATTCTTGCACTTTGATTTATTTAGTTGATCTCTTGGAAAGTTGGGATTGAGAGCTTTAGGATTGAAATATTGGTTGAATAATAAGAACAAAAAATATTTTTTTGAATATTTTTTAAAAGTTTGAAAAATAAAAATATTTATTTCTTATTTTTGTTTGAAAATTTTCTAAAATATTTGCAGGTTTCTCTATTTTTTTTCAAGTTAAGAAACATTTATAAATACCAATTCACAGCATAGCACTTTCACTTAACCTTATGAATAGAGGTAGAAGAGACCATCCTCATAGGAATTCTGATGAATTTAATTATCCCACCATGAAAATTAAAGTAGAAGCCCTCACCTCTAATGGTACTAATGACCCTAATAAGAGTTTAGACTAGTTAGTCCAAGTGGATTACTTCTTTGATTAGTATGAGATGGATTACTACCAATGAGTTAATTTTTCTAAATAAAAATTGATTGCACATGTAAAAATTAATTTAAAATATACCTTAGCCAAGGAAAAAAGACTAGAAATAAAAGAAATATTAAGAGCTAAGTATTTTCCTATACATTATGAAAAGAAGGTTTCCAAGTAACTAAATATTTAAACACTTTTGAAGATTTATTTCTAGGACTAATTGTAGTGATAATGAATGACAATTGGCTAATAAATCTATCATTAGACTTAGAAATGACACTAGGAATGAAGTTGAATTATTTGAACCTTCAAACTTACTACCAATGAGTTAATTTTTCTAAATAAAAATTGATTGCACATGTAAAAATTAATTAAAAAAATACCTTAGCCAAGGAATAGAGACTAGAAATAAAAAAAATATTAAGAGCTAAGTATTTTCCTAAACATTATGTCAAGAAGTCTCCTAGTAACTAAATATTTAAACACTTTTGAATATTTATTTCTAGGACTAATTGTAGTGATAATGATTGACAATTGGCTAATAAATCTATCATTAGACTTAGAAATGACTCTAGGAATGAAGTTGAATTATTTGACCCTTCGAACTTAGAAGAAGCCTTCATTATGCCTTTTCAACAAAAGAAATTTGCTTCTCTCTTTCAAATTAGGACTTACCCCATCCACTTCATTTCACAAATCTAATAGTAGACCCTCAACACACATTAGCTCAACCCAATCAGATAAAACCTCTACAAAATGAAGTTTAAAAAATAATAAAGAAATAAAACATTTTAAGTGACACACAAAGGGGTAAATGAGAAAAAAAATGCAAAGCTCAAATATTATTCCTAAAGAAACTAAAGACCTTGTAGATGATGATTTAGAAGAAATTTATGATAACACCGCATTATCTAATGAAAACTTAAGTGTATAAATGTTCCTCATTTTAACGTAATGAGATGCTAGGTTGTAGCTAAAGATGGCGTAGAAGATTAGAAAGAGAGAATATTTATAATATATAAGTGGTGTGTAATTAGAAAAAAATGTATATTAATCATAGATGGAGGATGTACAATGAGTGTCATCTCAACCCATACAATTGCTAGAGCTAATGTCAAGACTAAACATTGCCCTAAACCTTTCCATGTTAGATGGGTAAACATTCCTCTCTCTCTCTCTCTCTCTCTCTCTCTCTCTCTCTCTCTCTCTCTCTCTTGATTGTTTAGCACGTGTCACTCATTATGGTAGGAAAAATACTTATATTTTCGAACATAATAATAAAAACATTAAAGTCTTACTAGTCAAATCTATGGAGAATACACCAATTATAACACCTCATAAGATAAACTCAGATTTATAACCCAAAACCCCCAAAAAAAGTGACAAGCTTTAGTTGGATGTTATAGAAACCCTACTATCAATAAAAATATTATCAAGTTTGATCCTAATTCAAGCTCCACTACTCTGCCTATTTATTTGACCTCACCAATAGAAAATATATGATATGAAAATCTAAAAAAGATTTTTTTTTTAGTATTCTTTATTTGTTACATGTAAAGGAAGTAACTCCATACATAAATGAGACTCACATATTTGTTGTGATCTCTCCACTCTTTTCTAAGTGTAGTGATATTACACTTGAAGAACTTCTTGATGCATTAGCCCATCCTAGAACCTTCCAAAATATTTTTGACTTAATTATAGGTTGACAACTTCTCAACCTTCCTCATTATAGATTGAATCTCATTGAATACACTAAAATCATAAGACAAGTTGAGAAGTTACTTAGAAAAGATTTTATAAACAAAAGTATTTGTCCTTGTCTGTTTCAACTCTATTAATTATTAATAAATATGTAATATGGTGAATGTGTGTTAATAGTGGGGATATAAAAAAAAATATCAAATATAGTTTTTTCTATTCCTTGATTAGATGATATGTTGGATTTGATCTTAATATTTTATCCAACAATTAGTTGAAATAGTTATCACCAAATTAGGATTCAATTGAAAAATTAATGAACAACTATTATTAAATTTGAATGCCTTTTAGACTCTTAAATGCCCTAACACATTTATGAGATTGATGAGTATTATCCTTAAGCCCTTACTAGGAAAGTTTTGGTTATATATCTTAATGATATTTTAAAATTTAGCTCAAGTGAAACATATTACCAGTAGCATCTTAGGTAAGTTTTTGAGACTCTAAGGAAAGAAAAGTTATACATCAATTTGAAAAATTTATTTTTGCTTACAAACTAAAGTAATTTTGTAAGGATTTATTATATATATTATTGGAATAAAACCAAGCCGTACTAAAGTTAAAGCAATGTTAGGTTGGCCAACACCTAAGAGTTTCATCCATGTTAAAAGTTTTCATGGATTAACAACTTTCTATAAATAATTCACCAAAGCTTTTAGTGCAATATAGCTCCATTTACTTACCTATTCTAATTAGATAAATTTTGTTGGACCCTAACTAAGTAAAGGCTTTAGTATAAATTAAGATTCTTATGACTTCTACCATAGTCTTTATGTTTCATGATTTCTCTAAATCCATTGAAGTGACTTATAATACAAGCCAAGAATATCATCCTAAAAATTTCATTAGCAAAATTTAAATAAAACCAAACAAATTTATTCAATATGATAGAGAATTTAGGTTGTCATCCAATCTTTAGGACTAGCAACACTACCATTTATATATAGAGTCCATTATAAATTCAAACATCAAATATATAATGCTATAAATACCCAATGAAAATTATGCCTTAGCCATCTCAAGTGGGTCGAGTTTCTCTATGATTATTCTTTCATCCTAAAATAGAAACATATAGTTGAAAACAAACCAATTGATGCCTTATCAAGTGTAGTTTTGATAATCTCTTTCTTAAAACTTGAAGTTATTGAAACTCGAGCTCATGAGTTTATGTTTTTGATGATAATAAATATTGTGGCTCGCATCCTTATGTCTACTTGTATTTATAATATATATTTAGTTGTGTGTGTACTAACTTTTCTGGAACACCATGCACCATCCAACAAAGATTTAAGGCTCAGGATTGGGTAAAATAGGTTATGTTATAATGATTTTTGTAATATTCATTGATATATTTTTTATTTCTTGAGTCAAGTCCTATAAGGGTGTATGCTTGCTTGGTAATCATGCACACACACACTCAGGGGGAGTGAGATTGAGTCAAAACTAGAAGTTTAATTTTTGAGCTAATCATAATGTACGATTTATATCATAATATATGATCAACTCTTCTAACTAATCATACTGAACTATTTAGATCATCCAAGATGATCATTTATAATTAAGAAAAATAGCCGCCAATCATAATTTAGGAAATATTTTAAATTTTATATTTTGTTCTAATCATCTAGGATGATGTATATCATACTAGATAATCTATGAAAATCATGACTAAATTGATCCTATGATTAGTCAATCGAATCAGGTTATTGATATTCTAATCATACTGTATGAACTGGATCGTACTTGATGACCAATAGAGATAATTTTGGTTATTCTAGGTTCTATCCTGGATGAACTATATTTCGATTGAACTAATTGTCTTGAATGATCTCAATATCTTACTAGACGATCAGTTCAAATACTTGAAATGATCATACATGGCAATTTTAATCGTACTAGTTGAAAGGGCTATTTTGTACTAATCATAAAGGATGATCTATTGACCATACTGTATGATCTTTGTTGATATAATTGAATTTCTAGGGTTTTTCAAATCCTTTTATTTAAACTTTCTCAAGGCACTTGGTATGTATCTTTGGCAGCCATTGTGTCTTCATTTTTCTGGAGAAAACTTGAAGAGAGAACTTGAAAGGGAGACTGAAAAGGGTGGAGTTTGAGAGGGAGAAGATCCTTATAATGGGTTTCAAGGGAGTGTGAAGGAAATTTCACATGGTTGCTTTGGCAAGCTTGCACCTTAGTACTATCAGATTCAAGGTTCATCTTGAGGGGAGTTTTGGGAAGAAGAAGATCTTTTTAGTGTCAAAGAACCTATCTACTCCACTGCATTAGGGAAGGTTAATGTGATTTGTGGCTCTATGCCATCTCCTAGAGGGAGAAAAAGGAGTCAAGGTTCTTTACTTTTGAAAGGAGTTTCAATCCTCTATCACACCCGATTGGTGGACAGATTTTATAAAGGCTTCACTTCCTTGCTATGGAGGCAAAAGGAAAGGCACTAAAAGGTTTTAGTGCAATACTCAGATGGTGTCTTTGGGAGTGGGCATTGGTCAGGTTGGATCGAACCACTATAAATTTGGTGTGTTTTTATCATTTTATTATTTTTTCATTTATTTTTCTTGTGATTAACTGCATGGGTGAAAAAATTAATTTATCTTTTTATTATGAATTTAATTCATTTTCGTATCAAGTTATAAAAAGATTTTTCTTCATCGTTAAAGAATTTTTAAAATAACTAATCTCCCCCCCCCCCCTCATCTTGGTTAGCCTAAGAAAAACTTCTTTAGGGTTTCATGACCCTCACAAATTTTCATAAGTCTCAGTATTTAAATAAATTGTAGATAACTATCCATCATGTGTTAACTTTCATTTGAACTATACTATATTATTATGAAAATTGGGAAAAAAAATTTTAACCTTATAAGGGATATTCTCAATAATTAACGAATATATATGGTAAAAATAACTCTGAATCCCTAGATCCTCTCTTTGGAAATTCCTACTTTTTGAACTACATTATGAGAAAATTATTAGCCATCTTGGGAAAAATATATTTAATGGAGAGTCCTTTTTATGCTTTCACTTTAATGATAAGTCTAAAAATTAGTAACTCAAGTTTTAACTTGTAAATAAACCAAAGCTATAAAATAAAAGTCTAGTTAATATATTACTTTGTGTTGCGTATCTATTTTTCAGAAATCGAATTTTGATGATAGCAAACACTTTTGTTTTACTATGACTGCCTTGCTTACTAATATTTTAGGTCCACAGGATCAAAATTGCAATTTGAACCAGCTCAAGATTGGGTAGACTAGGGTTGAGTCATTTTGTAAACATTTTTTTCTTCTTGAGTCTATTTATAATAAATATGGTCCCTGATGCTAAGTAACCTTGCACACACACACTTGGGGGAATTTTTTCTATCAAGACTTAGAGTTCTCTATTTGGAGTACATCATCCAGGACGATCAACACATCATCCTGGATGATCAAATTAAAGATGAAAACCCTAATTAGGGCATCCTTGTTAAGGAAGCCACATTAAGCACATCGTCCTGGACAATGTTTTTATTGTACGGGATGATATGCTCAAATTAGAAAGAATCAGCTGCCAGATCAATTAAGGCATGAAATATTTTTGGACATCATCCAGGACGATGTCCTAGACGATGCAGTATAATTATGCCTAAATTAATCTGATGATTAAGGAAAGCAGTTAAGGCTTGATTGATACTATCACATCGGCCTGGATGATCTCAGGATCGTCCGGGACGATCAGTTCAAAAACCTTAGTTGTCCCTGGGTGATCACATATCGTACATCATTTATTCAGGGTGATGTTCTAGATGATTTTCTCAATTTTAAACTAATCGTCTGGGACGATCGTTAGATCGTCCTGGACGATCAAGCTATTTTTCAATCGCCCAGAACTCCCAACCAGTGCGATGGTCTGGACGATATTCTACTATTTGAACAAATCTTTCAGGATGGTATATCATTATCTTGGATGATATTAACAAATTTCTTCTAATCGTCTCAGATTGTCCCGACTGATTAGGCTTAAATTGCACTGATCGTATAGGACGATAAAGTCAGCAAGTTACATTTAATGAGCTATTCCAAAGCTCTTCTATTTAAGAGCTCTTATTCTATCCTTCAGAACATCTTTTGCTGCTATCTTGACCTGAGAGAGCCAAGAGGAGAGGGAGAGAGAGGGAGGAACTTGTAAGGGGAGTTTATGAGAGGGTTTCATAAAGTTTTCTCCAAGCAAGGTTCGAAGTTGTCTTCTCTGATCTTCATCCTTCATCCTTGGGGGTTCAAGGGAGGTCTTTTTCAGCAATCGATCAAGGTTCTCTGTGTGCTTCAGGAGGAAGCAAAAGGAGATGGCTTCTCTGCCTCATCCGTGTCAGTGGAAAGGAGTTTTGTAATGGCTTCTCCGCCTTGCTATGGGAGCAAAAGGAGAGTCACTGAGTTTAGTGCAATATTCAGAGGGCACCTCCGGGGAGTGGACGTAGGTCGAGTTGACCGAACCACTATAAATCTCTTTGTGCTTTTACTACTATTTTCTGCATTAAATTTCCACACTCTTTATTTTCGTTGTGGTGAACTTTGGTTTGTGATTTTGATTTAAAGAATTTTTTAAAATAACCAACTC